>NC_069500.1:865048877-865193877 GCF_027579735.1 Bombina bombina
ATGGATAATTCTATTGCATGCATTTTTTCCAAAATGCCTACTTATCAGAGAAAGCGTGATTGCTCTGTTTTAAACACTGAAGAGCAAGAGGACGCTGATGATAATTGTTCTGACATACCCTCACACCTATCTGAAGGGGCCAGGAGGGAGGTTTTGTCTGAGGGAGAAATTTCAGATTCAGGGAAAATTTCTCAACAAGCAGAACCTGATATTGTAACTTTTAAATTTAAATTTCAACATCTCCACGCACTACTTAAGGAGGTATTATCTACTCTGGATGATTGTGACAATTTGGTCATTCCAGAGAAATTAGGTAAGATGGATAAGTTCCTAGAGGTTCCGATGCCCCCCGATGTTTTTCCTATACCCAAGCGGGTGGCGGACATAGTAAATAAGGAGTGGGAAAGGCCCGGCATACCTTTTGTCCTCCCCCTATATTTAAGAAATTAGTTCCTATAGTCGACCCCAGAAAGGACTTATAGCATACAGTCCCCAAGGTCGAGGGGCGGTTTCTACTCTAAACAAACGCACTTCTATTCCTATAGAAGATAGTTGTGTTTTCAAGATCCTATGGATTAAAGGTTAGAGGGTTTGCTTAAAAAGATGTTTGTTCAGCAAGGTTACCTTCTACAACCAATTTCATGCATTGTTCCTGTCACTACAACTGCGTGTTTCTGGTTCAAAGAACTAGAAAAGTCGCTCAATAAAGAATCTTCGTACGAGGAGGTTTTGGACAGAGTTCAAGCTCTTAAATTGGCTAACTCTTTTTTATTTTAGATGCCGCTTTGCAATTAGCTAGATTAGCGGCGAATAATTCAGGGTTTGGTATCGTGGTGCGCAGAGCGCTTTTGCTTAACATCCCTTTCAAGGGTAAAACACTGTTTGGCCCTGACTTGAAAGAGATTATTTCAGACATCACTGGGGGAAAGGGCCACGCCCTTCCTCTGGATAGGTCTTTTAAGGCTAAAAAGAAGCCAAATTTTCGTCCCTTTCGCAGAAACGGACCAGCCTCAAATTCTACACCCTCTAAGCAAGAGGGTAATACTTCTCAAACCAAGCCAGCCTGGAGGCCGATGCAAGGCTGGAACAAGGGTAAGCAGGCCAAGTCACCTGCCACTGCTACCAAAACAGCATGAAGTGTTGGCCCCCGATCTGGGAAGGATCTGGTGGGGGGCAGACTTTCTCTCTTTGCTCAGGCTGGGGCAAGAGATGTTCAGGATCCTTGGGCGCTAGAAATAGTTTCCCAAGGTTATCTCCTGGAATTCAGGGAACTACCCCCAAGGGGAAGGTTCCACGGGTCTCAATTATCTTCGAACAGGCATTCTTACACTGTGTAGAAGACCTGTTAAGCATGGGAGTGATTCATCCTGTTCCATTAGGAGAACAAGGGATGGGTTTTTACTCCAACCTGTTCATAATTCCCAAAAAAGAGGGAACATTCAGACCTATTTTAGATCTCAAGATTCTAAACAAGTTTCTAAGGGTTTCATCATTCAAAATGGAAACCATTCGAACGTTCCTTCCTACCATCCAGGAAGGTCAATTCATGACCACGGTGGACTTAAAGGATGCGTACCTACGTATTCCTATCCACAAGGAACATTTTCGGTTCCTAAGGTTCGCCTTTCTGGACAAGCATTACCTGTGGCACTTCCATTCGGATTAGCCACTGCTCCAAGGATTTTCACAAGGGTACTAGGGTCCCTTCTAGCGGTGCTAAGACCAAGGGGCATTGCAGTAGTACCTTACTTGGACGACATCCTGATTCAAGTGTCGTCTCTGTCAAAAGCAAGGGCTCATACGGACATTGTCCTAGCCTTTCTCAGTTCTCACAGGTGGAAAGTGAACATAGAAAAAAGTTCTCTGTCCCCGTCAACAAGAGTTCCCTTCTTGGGAACAATAATAGTTTCCTTAGAAATGAAGGTTTTTCTGACAGAGGCCAGAAAATCAAAACTTCTAAGCTCTTGTCAGGTACTTCATTCTGTTCTTCTTCCTTCCATAGCGCAGTCCATGGAAGTAATAGGTTTGATGATTGCGGCAATGGACATAGTTCCTTTTGCACGAATTCATCTAAGACCATTGCACCTGTGCATGCTCAGACAGTGGAATGGGGATTATACAGACTTGTCTCCGACGATACAAGTAGATCAAATAACCAGAGGTTCACTCCGTTGGTGGCTGACCCTGGACAACCTGTCACAGGGAATGAGCTTCCGCAGACCAGAATAGGTCATTGTCACGACCGACGCCAGTCTGGTGGGCTGGGGCGCAGTCTGGGAACCCCTGAAAACTCAGGGTCTATGGTTTCGGGAAGACTCTCTTCTCCCGATAAACATAATGGAACTGAGAGCGATATTCAATGCTCTCAAGGCTTGGCCTCGACTAGCAAAGGCCAAATTCATAAGGTTTCAATCAGACATCATGACGACTGTTACATATATCAACCATCAGGGGGTAACAAGGAGTTCCCTGGCGATGGAGGAGCATCCGGGGGAGTGGGAACTCCATCTGGAAATCTTTGCCCAACTAACTCAATTATGGGGCATTCCAGACATGGTTCTGATGGCCTCTCGTCAGAACTTCATGGTCCCTTGTTACGGGTCCAAATCCAGGGATCCCAAGGCGACTCTATTGGATACAATAGTAGCACCTTGGATCTTCAACCTAGCTTATGTATTCCCACCGTTTCCTCTCATTTCCAGGCTGGTAGCCAGGATCAATCTGGAGAGGGCTTCGGTGACCTTGATAGTTCCTGTGTGGCCACGCAGGACTTGGTATGCAGACCTGGTGAATGTGTCATCGGCTCCACCATGGAAGCTACCTTTGAGACAGGACCTTCTTATTCAGGGTCCATTCGAACATCCGAATCTGGTTTTCCTCCAACTGACTGCTTGGAGTTTGAACGCTTGATTTTATCAAAGCGTGGGTTTTCAGATTCTGTAATAGATACTCTTATTCAGGCTAGAAAGCCTGTGACTAGAAAAATTTACCATAATATATGGAAAAAATATATCTGTTGGTGTGAATCTAAAGGATTCCCATGGAACAAGATAAAAATTCCTAAGATTCTTTCCTTTCTACAAGAAGATTTGGAGAAAGGATTTTCTGCGAGTTCTCTGAAGGGACAGATCTCTGCTTTATCTGTTTTACTTCACAAAAGGCTGGCAGCTGTGCCAGACGTTTAAGCGTTTGTTCAGGCTCTGGTTAGAATCAAGCCTGTTTACAGACCTTTGACTCTTCCCTGGAGTCTTAATCTAGTTCTTTCAGTTCTTCAAGGGGTTCTGTTTGAACCCTTACATTCCGTAGATATTAAGTTATTATCTTGGAAAGTTTTGTTTTAGGTTGCAATTTCTTCCGCTAGAAGAGTTTCTGAGTTATCTGCTCTGCAGTGTTCTCCGCCCTATCTGGTCCATGCAGATAAGGTGGTTTTACGTACTGAGCCTGGTTTTCTTCCGAAGGTTGTTTCCAACAAAAATATTAACCAGGAGATAGTTGTACCTTCTTTGTGTCCGAATCCAGTTTCATAGAAGGAACGTTTGTTACACAATTTGGACGTTGTCCGTGCTCTAAAATTCTATTTAGATGCTACAAAGGATTTCAGACAAACATCTTCCTTGTTTGTTGTTTATTCTGGTAAAAGGAGAGGTCAAAAAGCAACTTCTACCTCTCTATCTTTTTGGCTTAAAAGCATCATCAGATTGGCTTATGAGACTGCCGGACGGCAGCCTCCTGAAAGAATCACAGCTCATTCCACTAGGGCCGTGGCTTCCACATGGGCCTTTAAGAACGAGGCTTCTGTTGATCAGATATGTAAGGCAGCGACTTGGTCTTCACTGCACACTTTTACCAAATTTTACAAATTTGATACTTTTGCTTCTTCTGAGGCTATTTTTGGGAGAAAGGTTTTGCAAACCGTGGTGCCTTCCATCTAGGTGACCTGATTTGCTCCCTCCCATCATCCGTGTCCTAAAGCTTTGGTATTGGTTCCCACAAGTAAGGATGACGCCGTGGACTGGACACACCTATGTTGGAGAAAACAGAATTTATGTTTACCTGATAAATTACTTTCTCCAACGGTGTGTCCGGTCCACGGCCCGCCCTGGTTTTTTAATCAGGTCTGATGATTTATTTTCTTTAACTACAGTCACCACGGTATCATATGATTTCTCCTATGCAAATATTCCTCCTTTACGTCGGTCGAATGACTGGGGAAGGCGGAGCCTAGGAGGGATCATGTGACCAGCTTTGCTGGGCTCTTTGCCATTTCCTGTTGGGGAAGAGAATATCCCACAAGTAAGGATGACGCCGTGGACCGGACACACCGTTGGAGAAAGTAATTTATCAGGTAAACATAAATTCTGTTTTTCTTTCAGGATTCAGCAAGAAAATTATTCTATTATCAAATTTGCTTCATTCTCTTGATATCCTTTGTTCAAGGAGCAGCAATACACTACTTGGATCTAGCTGATCACATCTAGTCGGCAAATCACAAGAGACATATGTTTGCAGGGACCAATTACCACATACTAGTGTAGGATATGTATATATTCTTTTTCACCAACAGATACCAAGAGAACAAACCACGTTTAAAAATGGAAGTGAATTTAAAATTTTACACTTTACAATTTGCAACGCATTTTTCAACTACTGCACAATATAATAAAACTTTAAAATTGCTTTATTCTCTAGTTAGCCAGCACATTGCAATTGAACTGGTGCTTTAGTGGAACTGCCTAATTTTAAATTTTATTTTATTTAAAAATGACCTGCAGAAAATTTTTCACTAAAAAAAAATTATTGCACAAAGTTAAAAAAAAAAGTTCTGCCTCGGTGTGGAGAACACTGATCCAACATTAGATGGAGCAACATTTTTGCTCTTGTTAAGTGTATCCAGTCCACGGATCATCCATTACTTGTGGGATATTCTCCTTCCCAACAGGAAGTTGCAAGAGGATCACCCACAGCAGAGCTGCCATATAGCTCCTCCCCTAACTGTCATATCCAGTCATTCTCTTGCAAGCCTCACCCAAGATGGAGGTCGTAAGAGGAATGTGGTGTTTTATACTTAGTTTATTCTTCAATCAAAAGTTTGTTATTTTTAAATGATACCGGAGTGTACTGTTTATCTCAGGCAGTATTTAGAAGAAGAATCTGCCTGCATTTTCTATGATCTTAGCAGAAGTAACTAAGATCTATGGCTGTTCTCACATATTCTGAGGAGTGAGGTAACTTCAGAGAGGGAATGGCGTGCAGGTTATCCTGCAATAAGGTATGTGCAGTTAATATATTTCTAGGGATGGAATTTGCTAGAAAATGCTGCTGATACTGAACTAATGTAAGTAAAGCCTTAAATGCAGTGAGAGCTACTGGTATCAGGCTTATTAATAGAGATACATACTCTTATAAAAATGTAATATAAAACGTTTGCTGGCATGTTTAATCGTTTTTATATATGTTTGGTGATAAAACTTATTGGGGCCTAGTTTTTTTCCACATGGCTGGCTTGAATTTTGCCTAGTAACAGTTTCCTGACTTTCCACTGTTGTAATATGAGTGGGAGGGGCTTTTTTGTGCAGCAAAAATTACAGACACAGACATCCAGCTTCTTCCTGCATGATCCAGGATATCTCTGGAGGGCTCAAAAGGCTTCAAAGTCGTTTTTGAGGGAGGTAACAAGCCACAGTAGAGCTGTGGCAGATGTTGTGACTATTTAAAAAACAAAACAAAAAAAAAAAAAAAAACGTTTTTGTCTTTTATTATTCTGTGTTTGGTATTAAGGAGTTAATCATCCATTTGCAAGTGGGTGCAATGCTCTGCTAACTTGTTACATACACTGTAAAAATTTTGTTAGTGTAACTGCCTTTTTTCACTGTTATTTCAAATTTTGGCAAAAATTTGTGTTTCTTAAAGGTGCAGTAACGTTTTTTATATTGCTTGTAGTGTTTTCCAAGCTTGCTATTCTCATTGCTAGTCTGTTTAAACATGTCTGACACAGAGGAAACAACTTGTTCATTATGTTTGAAAGCAATGGTGGAGCCCCATAGGAGAATGTGTACTAAATGTATTGATTTCACCTTAAACAGTAACGATCAGTCTTTAACTATAAAAGAAATATCACCAGAAGTTTCTGACGAGGGGGAAGTTATGCCGACTAACTCTCCCCACGTGTCAGACCCTTCGCCTCCCGCTCAGGGGATGCACGCTAATATGGCGCCAATTGCATCAGGGACGCCCATAGCGATTACCTTGCAGGACATGGCTGCAATCATGAATAATACCCTGTCAGAGGTATTATCCAGGTTGCCTGAATTAAGAGGCAAGCGCGATTGCTCTGGGGTTAGGAGAAATACAGAGCGCGCAGATGCTGTAAGGGCCATGTCTGATACTGCGTCACAATATGCAGATAATGAGGACGGAGAGCTTCAGTCTGTGGGTGACGTCTCTGATTCGGGGAAACCTGATTCAGAGATTTCTAATTTTAAATTTAAGCTTGAGAACCTCCGTGTATTGCTTGGGGAGGTATTAGCTGCTCTGAATGACTGTAACACAGTTGCAGTACCAGAGAAATTGTGTAGGCTGGATAAATACTATGCGGTGCCGGTGTGTACTGATGTTTTTCCTATACCTAAAAGGCTTACAGAATTTATTAGCAAGGAGTGGGATAGACCGGGTGTGCCTTTTTCCCCACCTCCTATATTTAGAAAAATGTTTCCAATAGACGCCATTACACGGGACTTATGGCAGACGGTCCCTAAGGTGGAGGGAGCAGTTTCTACTTTAGCAAAGCGTACCACTATCCCGGTTGAGGACAGTTGTGCTTTTTCAGATCCAATGGATAAAAAATTGGAGGGTTACCTTAAGAAAATGTTTATTCAACAAGGTTTTATTTTACAGCCCCATGCATGCATAGCGCCTGTCACGGCTGCGGCGGCATTCTGGTTTGAGGCCCTGGAAGAGGCCATCCATACAGCATCCATTGACTGAAATTATTGACAAGCTTAGAACACTTAAGCTAGCTAACTCATTTGTTTCTGATGCCATTGTTCATTTGACTAAACTAACGGCTAAGAATTCCGGATTCGCCATCCAGGCGTGTAGGGCGCTATGGCTTAAATCCTGGTCAGCTGACGTGACTTCAAAGTCTAAATGACTCAACATTCCTTTCAAGGGGCAGACCTTATTCGGGCCTGGTTTGAAGGAAATTATTGCTGACATTACTGGAGGTAAGGGTCATACCCTTCCTCAGGACAGGGCCAAAGCAAAGGCCAAACAGTCTAATTTTCGTGCCTTTCGAAATTTCAAGGCAGGTGCAGCATCAACTTCCTCCGCTTCAAAGCAAGAGGGAACTTTTGCTCAATCTAAGCAGGCCTGGAAACCTAACCAGTCCTGGAACAAAGGCAAGCAGGCCAGAAAGCCTGCTGCTGCCTCTAAGACAGCATGAAGGAACGCCCCCCTATCCGGCGACGGATCTAGTAGGGGGCAGACTTTCTCTCTTCGCCCAGGCATGGGCAAGAGATGTTCAAGATCATATCTCAGGGATATCTTCTGGACTTCAAAGCTTCCCCTCCACAAGGGAGATTTCATCTTTCAAGGCTATCTGCAAATCAGATAAAGAAAGAGGCATTCCTACGCTGTGTGCAAGACCTCCTAATTATGGGAGTGATCCATCCAGTTCCGCGGACGGAACAAGGACAGGTTTTTTATTCAAATCTGTTTGTGGTTCCCAAAAAAGAGAGAACCTTCAGACCAATTTTGGATCTAAAGATCTTAAACAAATTCCTCAGAGTTCCATCTTTCAAAATGGAAACTATTCGGACCATCCTACCCATGATCCAAGAGGGTCAGTACATGACCACAGTGGACCTAAAGGATGCCTACCTTCACATACCGATTCACAAAGACCATCATCGGTTTCTAAGGTTTGCCTTTCTAGACAGGCATTACCAATTTGTAGCTCTTCCCTTCGGGTTGGCTACAGCCCTGAGAATCTTTACAAAGGTTCTGGGCTCACTTCTGGCGGTTCTAAGACCGCAAGGCATAGCGGTAGCTCCGTATCTAGACGACATCCTGATACAGGCGTCAAACTTTCAAGTTGCCAAGTCTCATACAGAGATAGTTCTGGCATTTCTGAGGTTGCACGGGTGGAAAGTGAACGAGGAAAAGAGTTCTCTATCCCCACTCACAAGAGTCTCCTTCTTAGGGACTCTTATAGATTCTGTAGAAATGAAAATTTACCTGACGGAGTCCAGGTTATCAAAACTTCTAAATGCTTGCCGTGTTCTTCACTCCATTCCGCGCCCTTCGGTGGCTCAGTGTATGGAGGTAATCGGCTTAATGGTAGCGGCAATGGACATAGTGCCATTTGCGCGCCTACATCTCAGACCG
This sequence comes from Bombina bombina, assembly GCF_027579735.1. Lineage (NCBI taxonomy): Eukaryota > Metazoa > Chordata > Amphibia > Anura > Bombinatoridae > Bombina > Bombina bombina. The sequence goes on from NC_069500.1 coordinate 865,057,263, forward strand.
CTGCAATTATGCACGCTGAGTCAGTGGAATGGGGATTACACAGATTTGTCCCCTCTGCTAAATCTGGATCAAGAGACCAGAGATTCTCTTCTCTGGTGGTTGTCTCGGGTCCACCTGTCCAAAGGTATGACATTTCGCAGGCCAGATTGGACAATTGTAACAACAGATGCCAGCCTTCTAGGTTGGGGTGCAGTCTGGAACTCCCTGAAGGCACAGGGATCGTGGACTCAGGAGGAGAAACTCCTTCCAATAAATATTCTTGAGTTAAGAGCGATATTCAATGCTCTTCTGGCTTGGCCTCAGTTAGCAACACTGAGGTTCATCAGATTTCAGTCGGACAACATCAGGACTGTGGCTTACATTAACCATCAAGGGGGAACCAGGAGTTCCCTAGCGATGTTAGAAGTCTCAAAAATAATTCGCTGGGCAGAGTGCCACTCTTGCCACCTATCAGCAATCCATATCCCAGGCGTGGAGAACTGGGAGGCGGATTTTCTAAGTCGTCAGACTTTCCATCCGGGGGAGTGGGAACTCCATCCGGAGGTGTTTACTCAATTGATTCATCGTTGGGGCAAACCAGAGTTGGATCTCATGGCGTCTCGCCAGAACGCCAAGCTTCCTTGTTACGGATCCAGGTCCAGGGACCCAGAAGCGACGCTGATAGATGCTCTAGCAGAGCCTTGGTTCTTCAACCTGGCTTATGTGTTTCCACCGTTTCCTCTGCTCCCTCGACTGATTGCCAAAATCAAACAGGAGAGAGCATCAGTGATTCTGATAGCACCTGCGTGGCCACGCAGGACTTGGTATGCAGACCTAGTGGACATGTCATCCTTTCCACCATGGACTCTGCCTCTAAGACAGGCCCTTCTGATACAAGGTCCTTTCAATCATCCAAATCTAATTTCTCTGAGACTGACTGCATGGAGATTGAACGCTTGATTCTATCAAAGTGTGGCTTCTCTGAGTCAGTCATTGATACCTTAATACAGGCACGAAAGCCTGTTACCAGGAAAATCTACCACAAGATATGGAGTAAATATCCTTATTGGTGTGAATCCAAGAATTACTCATGGAGTAAGGTTAGGATTCCTAGAATATTGTCTTTTCTCCAAGAGGGCTTGGACAAAGGATTATCAGCTAGTTCCTTAAAAGGACAGATTTCTGCTCTGTCTATTCTTTTGCACAAGCTTCTGGCAGAGGTTCCAGACGTTCAGGCATTTTGCCAGGCTTTGGTTAGAATTAAGCCTGTGTTTAAACCTGTTGCTCCTCCGTGGAGCTTAAACTTGGTTCTTAAAGTTCTTCAAGGAGTTCCGTTTGAACCCCTTCATTCCATTGATATTAAACTTTTATCTTGGAAAGTTCTGTTTTTGATGGCTATTTCCTCGGCTCGGAGAGTCTCTGAGCTATCTGCCTTACAATGTGATTCTCCTTACCTGATTTTTCATGCAGATAAGGTAGTTCTGCGTACCAAACCTGGGTTTTTACCTAAGGTGGTTTCTAACAGGAATATCAATCAAGAGATTGTTGTTCCATCAATGTTTCCTAATCCTTCTTCAAAGAAGGAACGTCTTTTACATAATCTGGACGTAGTCCGTGCCTTGAAATTTTACTTACAAGCTACTAAGGATTTTCGTCAAACATCTTCCCTGTTTGTCGTTTACTCTGGACAGAGGAGAGGTCAAAAGGTTCGGCAACCTCTCTGTCCTTTTGGCTTCGGAGCGTAATACGTCTAGCCTATGAGACTGCTGGACAGCAGCTCCCTGAAAGGATTACAGCTCATTCTACTAGAGCTGTGGCTTCCACCTGGGCCTTCAAAAATGAGGCCTCTGTTGAACAGATTTGCAAGGCTGCGACTTGGTCTTCGCTTCACACTTTTTCAAAATTTTACAAATTTGATACTTTTGCTTCTTCGGAGGCTGTTTTTGGGAGAAAGGTTCTTCGGGCAGTGGTTCCTTCTGCTTAATCCTGCCTTGTCCCTCCCATCATCCGTGTACTTTAGCTTTGGTATTGATATCCCACAAGTAATGGATGATCCATGGACTGGATACACTTAACAAGAGAAAACATAATTTATGCTTACCTGATAAATTTATTTCTCTTGTAGTGTATCCAGTCCACGGCCCGCCCTGTCCTTTTAAGGCTGGTCTAAATTTTAATTAAACTACAGTCACCACTGCACCCTATGGTTTCTCCTTTCTCTGTTTGTTTTCGGTCGAATGACTGGATATGACATGTGAGGGGAGGAGCTATATAGCAGCTCTGCTGTGGGTGATCCTCTTTCAACTTCCTGTTGGGAAGGAGAATATCCCACAAGTAATGGATGATCTGTGGACTGGATACACTACAAGAGAAATACATTTATCAGGTAAGCATAAATTATGTTTTTTTCCTCATAACAAACAATTCAAAACATTCTGTTTTGTTTGTGCCTATGTCTAGTATATCGCATATTATACTGTTAGAGAAAATTCCTGATTTATTTTCAAATTTAGAATATCTCTTTAAATGTAATATTTTTCTTTATTTGTTTGCTTTGTAATGGTTGATGCAAAAGAGATCAGCTGAAGAACTCCATGTATCCTTTAGCTATAATCAAAAAGATATATGGAGAAAGAAAATAAGGATAAGTGATCCTTATAAAAAGATAGGGAATTCAGCACTCTCCACTACACATTTAGGAAAATTGATATGAGTAAAATCCTAAATATCTATATATAGAGCTGAGTGTGGAGCCTGGTGGATACAAAGAATAGAAACTTGACAACTAGCATGTGTTCAAAGCACCAATCGTTTTATTATTTACAAAAAGCAAAAATGAGTGAAAACTTAAAATATAAAACCAACAAATGATATATAAAGCTTGATATCTAAGAGAGACGTCTCATGGGAAATTTGGTCATATATATAAGCATAACTTATAAAGTGCCTTAATATAATAGTGAACCTGCAACACCTCTATCAGAGGACAACCCCAAAGCTTTGGTTATATAAGGGTGATGTTGTCATAATAATATCTTGAGGATCTATGCAGTTCACTTAGACATAAAGCCAAAGTTGAAAATAAAACCACAATTTCAATGGTTATGCAAAGAGTGACACATGTACAGCAATTTCACTATACCAAGTCTCAAACACAACACCAAAATCAGAGGACAGTCCCAAATGAAAGGGTTAATACTGTCATGATATAAGCATAGGATCTATGTGTTTAATGATGGGTATTGCGCAGTAAGTTTAAAGAGTGTGATACAATTTCAATATGAATCAACAGCATAAGAAAAAGAGAGCTGATAATCGGTCCGTCCAGACCGGCTGTGAGAAGCGCAAACCAGGCATCCACTTATTTTGCGGGAGGAAAGAAGATGTAAATTTCCACTGCCTGTATGTAATAACATATATTTCTCGTGCACTCACAGTCTTTTTCAATATGGTGAGATGCTGGATCCTTGAGCTGCTGCAATCCGGTAAGTGTTGGAGTTAAAAACAAACAATAAGTCACTTAGAGCAATCCAAAAGTAAAGACGAATCGCACAGGTAGGCGTCTCATCAGAGAGATCAGCTGCTGCAACTGCCTACGCGCGTTTCATCCCCTTGACTGACAGGGACTGATTATCAGCTCTCTTTTTCTTATGCTGTTGATTCATATTGAAATTGTATCACACTCTTTAAACTTACTGCGCAATACCCATCTTTAAACACATAGATCCTATGCTTATATCATGACAGTATTAACCCTTTCATTTGGGACTGTCCTCTGATTTTGGTGTTGTGTTTGAGACTTGGTATAGTGAAATTGCTGTACATGTGTCACTCTTTGCATAACCATTGAAATTGTGGTTTTATTTTCACCTTTGGCTTTATGTCTAAGTGAACTGCATAGATCCTCAAGATATTATTATGACAACATCACCCTTATATAACCAAAGCTTTGGGGTTGTCCTCTGATAGAGGTGTTGCAGGTTCACTATTATATTAAGGCACTTTATAAGTTATGCTTATATATATGACCAAATTTCCCATGAGACGTCTCTCTTAGATATCAAGCTTTATATATAATTTGTTGGTTTTATATTTTAAGTTTTCACTAATTTTTGCTTTTTGTAAATAATAAAACGATTGGTGCTTTGAACACATGCTAGTTGTCAAGTTTCTATTCTTTGTATCCACCAGGCTCCACACTCAGCTCTATATATAGATATTTAGGATTTTACTCATATCAATTTTCCTAAATGTGTAGTGGAGAGTGCTGAATTCCCTATCTTTTTATAAGGATCACTTATCCTTATTTTCTTTCTCCATATATCTTTTTGATTATTGTATTATAGGGTCTGCACCTCTGTTATAATTCTACACATATCCAGAATTATTTTTAACAGCTCCCTTATCCCCATGTTTCTATCCTTTAGCTATACTGAAAATCCCTTCTGGTTCTTTATTTTCAAATGATGAATCACAAAGAGATGTTAATTAGAAATGAAAACCCCAAAGTATTAACCACTGCTTGATACAGTATACTAATTTGTGCCGGTAGACTGTCGATTAGTTAGTGTACTGCCTATAATTGTTTGTTTTGGGAGAGATACTTTATCACTTTGGACATAATATTTTTTTTTTTTGCTTTTAAAGGGACAGTCAACACCAGATTTTTTGTTTTTTAAAAAGATAGATAATCTCTTTATTACCCATTCCCCAGTTTTGCATTACCAACACAGTTCTAATAATAAACATTTTACATCTGTGATTACCTTGTATCTAAGTTTCTGAAAACTGCCCCCTTATTTCAGTTCTTTTGACAAACTTGCATTTTAGCCAATCCGTTCTCATTCCTAGGCAACTTCACGTGCATGAGCTGAATGTTATCTATATGAAACCCATGAACTAACCCCTCTAGTGGTGAAAAACTGCCAAAATGCATTCAGATTAGAGGTGACCTTCAAAGTCTAAGAAATTAGCATATGAACCTCCTAGGTTTAGCTTTTAACTAAGAATACCAAGAGAACAAAGCAACATTTGTGATAAAAGTAAATGGGAAAGTTGTTTAAAATTACATGCCCTATCTGAATCATGATTTTTTTTTTTTGGACTTGACTGTCCCTTTAAGTATGTATTTGTATGTCTATATAACATATGTAGGGCTTATACATTAACATTTTAAAATATGATAAATATTTAGAGGACATTAAATGAGTTATTGGACTGAATAATATCAATTTCTAGATACAGTAACACAATGCTTTGTGTCATAAACCCCAAAAGATATCAATTTCTAGATACAATAACACAATGCTTTGTGTCATAAACCCCAAAAGATATCCAGATCTGAACACATCATCTGAGCCATTCAGGGGCATGTCCACCAATCACCAGCCTTAAAGGGACAGTATACACCAATTTTCATATAACTGCATGTAATAGACACTACTATAAAGAATAACATGCACAGATACTGATATAAAAATCCAGTATAAAGCCATTTAAAAACTTACTTAAAAGCTCCCAGCTTAGCTCTGTTGAAAAGGTATCTAGAACAAGCACTGCAAGTGGGAAAATAACAGACACAACCCCCCCTTCCTCTGCATATGAAAAGACTCTTTACACAAACAGGAGTAAGCTGGGGGAGGAATACATCTGTATTCTCCTAATACTTTGGGGCTTGGTTAGGAGTCTGAAAATAAGAGTAATGTTATTTAGAAATAAGCAAAACTATACATTTAATAATAAAAAAAAAAGCTTTATGGGCTATATAAATAGATAATCTACAAAACATTTATGCAAAGAAAAAACAAGTGTATAATGTCCCTTTAAAGTAATACTAATCCCAAATTTTTTTCTTTCATGATTCAGATAGAGCATTTAATTTTAACCAACTTTCTAATTTACGCCTATTAATTTTACTTTGTTCTCTTGCTATCTTTATTTAAAAAGCAGTAATGTAAAGCTTAGGAGCCGGACCATTTTTGGTTCAGAACCTGGGTTACGGTTGCTTATTGGTGGCAAAATGTAGCCACCAATAAGCAAGCGCTATCCAGGGTGCTAAACCTAAAATGGTCCAGCTCCTAAACTTTACATTCCTGTTTTTTAAATAAAGATAGCAAGAGAACAAAGAAAAATTGATAATAGGAGTAAATTAGTAATTTGTTTAAAATTGCATGCTCTACCTGAATTATGAAAGAAAAACGTTGGGTTTGGTATCCCTTTAGTAAGCTCTGGAATGGGACTGCTTTACACATAGGTATAGGCAAGCAATAGTGCAATAATATAATGCTTTTTTAAAAAAAAAATAATTTCAAGGGACATGGTCAAGTGAGAGAGAAAAACAGAGGGGAGAGCAAAACAGAGAAGAAAGAGGAGGGGGGAGAGAGAGAGAGACCAAAAGAGAGGGGGGAGAGACCAAAAGAGAGGGGGGAAAGAGAGAAAGCGAGCAAAAGAGAGGGGGAAAGAGAGGGGAGAGAGAGCAAAAGAGGAGGGAGAGAGAGAGCAAAAGAGGAGGATAGAGAGAGCAAAAGAGGAGGGAGAGAGAGAGCAAAAGAGGAAGGAGAGAGAGAGCAAAAGAGGAGGGAGAGAGAGAGCAAAAGAGGAGGGAGAGAGAGAAGAAGAGGAGGGAGAGAGAGAGCAAAAGAGGAGGGAGAGAGAGAGAGCAAAAGAGGAGGGAGAGAGAGAGCAAAAGAGGAGGGAGAGAGAGAGCAAAAGAGGAGGGAGAGAGAGAGCAAAAGAGGAGGGAGAGAGCAAAAGAGGAGGGAGAGAGGGAGCAAAAGAGGAGGGAGAGAGAGAGCAAAAGAGGAGGGAGAGAGAGAGCAAAAGAGAGGGAGAGAGAGAGCAAAAGAGGAGGGAGAGAGAGAGCAAAAGAGGAGGGAGAGAGAGAGCAAAAGAGGAGGGAGAGAGAGAGCAAAAGAGGAGGGAGAGAGAGAGCAAAAGAGAGGGAGAGAGAGAGCAAAAGAGAGGGAGAGAGAGAGCAAAAGAGAGGGAGAGAGAGAGCAAAAGAGGAGGGAGAGAGCAAAAGAGGAGGGAGAGAGGGAGCAAAAGAGGAGGGAGAGAGAGAGCAAAAGAGGATTGAGAGAGAGAGCAGAAGAGGAGGGAGAGAGAGAGCAGAAGAGGAGGGAGAGAGAGAGCAGAAGAGGAGGGAGAGAGAGCAAAAGAGGAGGGAGAGAGAGCAAAAGAGGAGGGAGAGAGAGAGCAAAAGAGGAGGGAGAGAGAGAGCAAAAGAGGAGGGAGAGAGAGAGCAAAAGAGGAGGGAGAGAGAGAGCAAAAGAGGAGGGAGAGAGAGAGCAAAAGAGGAGGGAGAGAGAGAGCAAAAGAGGAGGGAGAGAGAGAGCAAAAGAGGAGGGAGAGAGAGCAAAAGAGGGGGAGAGAGAGAGCAAAAGAGGAGGGAGAGAGAGAACAAAAGAGGAGGGAGAGAGAGAGAGCAAAAGAGGGGGAGAGAGAGAGCAAAAGAGGGGGACGATAGAGAGCATAAAAGAGGGGGGGAGAGAGCTCAAAAGATAGGGGGGAGAGACCAAAAGAGAGGGGGGAATGAGAGAGAGAGAGAGCAAAAGAGAGGGCAGAGAGAGCAAAAGAGAGGGGAGAGAGAGCAAAAGAGAGGGAGAGAGAGAGAGCAAAAGAGGAGGGAGAGAGAGAGCAAAAGAGGAGGGAGAGAGAGAGCAAAAGAGGAGGGAGAGAGAGAGCAAAAGAGGAGGGAGAGAGAGAGCAAAAGAGGAGGGAGAGAGAGAGCAAAAGAGGAGGGAGAGAGAGAGCAAAAGAGGAGGGAGAGAGAGCAAAAGAGGGGGGAGAGAGCTCAAAAGAGAGGGGGAGAGAGAGAGCAAAAGAGATGGGGGAGAGAGAGGGAGCATGGGTTGGAACCGTGGTATTTAAAAAAAATTGGCCTGTGTACATGGGCTTTAGGACTAGTATTTTATAATTTGCTTCATTCAATTGTTATACTTAGTTGAAGGAGCAGCAATGCATTACTGGGAGCTACCAATCAATTTATGTTAGAAAAATAAATCCAGAGTGAATAAATATTCAAATAATCTAATCTTTTAATATGTGACTCATGGCTTCCAGTTGCTTTTTTTCATTTAGCATAATCAGCATAAGGTTTTTCCTCTGACATATTCAGGATTCATGTGTAAGTGGAGTGGATTTATCTGAAGGATGTGGAAAAAGCCTGGTCTATGAGGAAATTCTTTGAGTGGATAATGAACTGTTGTGTAATCTATTGAGTTCTTAGTGCCCTATATCTTTTGTTATGAGTTGTTTTATTGTACGTTGGATTTAAATGTTTTTATAGTCATCCCGGAAATGTTATCACAGAGCACCAGGTCATTGTGCACAGAACATATCCGCAACCTTTGTTCATAGGTTTTTTTTTTAAACATGATTCACAAACAAGCCGCTAACAATAAAATATGTTACTGGAAAAAAAAAAGCGCAAAACCTGTTGAGTTACCTTAAAGTCAGAATTGATGATGTAGTGCTGTTAAATTGCTGGCAAATATTTGTTGCAATTAAAGGGATAGTAAAACCCTTTTTTATTACAAGCTTTTTCTGGAGTCTTGCACGCACTGCTTGTAGGGTTTCCAGGTGACCAGTATTTAACTGGACAATCCTGTATTTTAGCAGGCTGTCCAGTCAACTCTATACAAAAACAATGGAATCCAAATATTAATACATTTAAAGGGACATGAAACCCAAATTTTTTTATTTCATGATTTAGGTAGAACATACAATTTTAAACAACTTTCTAGTTTACTTCTATTATCAAATTAGTTTTATTCTCTTGGTATCATTTGTTGAAGGAGCAGCAATGCACTACTGGTTTCTAACTGAGCACATGGGTGAGCCAATGACAATCAGTATATAAATATGCAGCCACCAATCAGCAGCTAGATCCTAGGTTCTTTGATATTCCTGAGCTTACCTAGATGAACCTTTCAGCAAAGGATAAAAAGAGAAGGAAGCAAATTAAATAATAGAAGTAAATTGGAAAGTTGTTTAAAATTGTATGCTCTGTCTAAATCCTAAATGCCTAATTATGACTTTACTGTCCCTTTAATCTACCTCCCTCAAATCATGGGTGCTGCCATTTTGGAACCTATGTTACACTGCGGGTATCTGAAGGAGAGTTGCTGGACATGTGCAAACACATCAGCACTGGAATATAGTGAACAATAGATCTCAACATGGCGGCACCCATGATTAGAGGGAGGCCAGGAATAACCTCAATACTATGCTTATAAAATGTGTTTATTGTTTAATGTCCTTTTAAACCAGTGTTTCTCCAACATAGGTGTGTCCGGTCCACGGCGTCATCCTTACTTGTGGGATATTCTCTTCCCCAACAGGAAATGGCAAAGAGCCCAGCAAAGCTGGTCACATGATCCCTCCTAGGCTCCGCCTTCCCCAGTCATTCTCTTTGCCGTTGTACAGGCAACATCTCCACGGAGATGGCTTAGAGTTTTTTGGTGTTTAACTGTAGTTTTTATTATTCAATCAAGAGTTTGTTATTTTAAAATAGTGCTGGTATGTACTATTTACTCTGAAACAGAAAAGAGATGAAGATTTCTGTTTGTAAGAGGAAAATGATTTTAGCAACCGTTACTAAAATCGATGGCTGTTTCCACACAGGACTGTTGAGAGGAATTAACTTCAGTTGGGGGAAACAGTGAGCAGACTTTTGCTGCTTGAGGTATGACACATTTCTAACAAGACGATGTAATGCTGGAAGCTGTCATTTTCCCTATGGGATCCGGTAAGCCATTTTTATTACATAAAGAAAAAAAGGGCTTCACAAGGGCTTTTAAGACTGTAGACATTTTCTGGGCTAAAACGATTGATATATAAGCATATTTTATACTTCATAGCTTTGAGGAATTATTTTATTCTTGGGAATTATGTAAAATAACCGGCAGGCACTGTATTGGACACCTTATTCTCTAGGGGCTTTCCCTAATCATAGGCAGAGCCTCATTTTCGCGCCTCTATTGCGCACTTGTTTTTGGGAAGCATGACATGCAGATGCATGTGTGAGGAGCTCTGATACATAGAAAAGACTTTCTGAAGGCGTCATTTGGTATCGTATTCCCCTTTGGGCTTGGTTGGGTCTCAGCAAAGCAGATACCAGGGACTGTAAAGGGGTTAAATATAAAAACGGCTCCGGTTCCGTTATTTTAAGGGTTAAAGCTTGCAAATTTAGTGTGCAATACTTTTAAGGCTTTAAGACACTGTGGTGAAATTTTGGTGAATTTTGAACAATTCCTTCATACTTTTTCACATTTGCAGTAATAAAGTGTGTTCAGTTTAAAATTTAAAGTGACAGTAACGGTTTTATTTTAAAACGTTTTTTGTACTTTGTTATCAAGTTTATGCCTGTTTAACATGTCTGAACTACCAGATAGACTGTGTTCTGTATGTGGGGAAGCCAAGGTTCCTTCTCATTTAAATAGATGTGATTTATGTGACACAAAATTTAGAGAAAATGATGCCCAAGATGATTCCTCAAGTGAGGGGAGTAAGCATGGTACTGCATCATCCCCTCCTTCGTCTACACCAGTCTTGCCCACACAGGAGGCCCCTAGTACATCTAGCGCACCAATACTCCTTACTATGCAACAATTAACGGCTGTAATGGATAATTCTATCAAAAACATTTTAGCCAAAATGCCCACTTATCAGCGAAAGCGCGACTGCTCTGTTTTAGAAAATACTGAAGAGCATGAGGACGCTGATGATATTGGTTCTGAAGTGCCCCTACACCAGTCTGAGGGGGCCAGGGAGGTTTTGTCTGAGGGAGAAATTTCAGATTCAGGGAAAATTTCTCAACAAGCTGAACCTGATGTGATTACATTTAAATTTAAATTGGAACATCTCCGCGCTCTGCTTAAGGAGGTGTTATCTACTCTGGATGATTGTGAGAATTTGGTCATTCCAGAGAAATTATGTAAAATGGACAAGTTCCTAGAGGTCCCGGGGCCCCCCGAAGCTTTTCCTATACCCAAGCGGGTGGCGGACATTGTAAATAAAGAATGGGAAAGGCCCGGCATACCTTTCGTCCCTCCCCCTATATTTAAGAAATTGTTTCCTATGGTCGACCCCAGAAAGGACTTATGGCAGACAGTCCCCAAGGTCGAGGGGGCGGTTTCTACTCTAAACAAACGCACCACTATACCCATAGAAGATAGTTGTGCTTTCAAAGATCCTATGGATAAAAAATTAGAGGGTTTGCTTAAAAAGATGTTTGTTCAGCAAGGTTACCTTCTACAACCAATTTCATGCATTGTTCCTGTCACTACAGCAGCGTGTTTCTGGTTCGATGAACTAGAAAAGGCGCTCAATAAAGATTCTTCTTATGAGGAGATTATGGACAGAATTCATGCTCTCAAATTGGCTAACTCTTTCACCCTAGACGCCACTTTGCAATTGGCTAGATTAGCGGCGAAAAATTCTGGGTTTGCTATTGTGGCGCGCAGAGCGCTTTGGCTAAAATCTTGGTCAGCGGATGCGTCTTCCAAGAACAAATTGCTTAACATTCCTTTCAAGGGGAAAACGCTGTTTGGCCCTGACTTGAAAGAGATTATTTCTGATATCACTGGGGGCAAGGGCCACGCCCTTCCTCAGGATAGGTCTTTCAAGGCCAAAAATAAACCTAATTTTCGTCCCTTTCGCAGAAACGGACCAGCCCCAAGTGCTACGTCCTCTAAGCAAGAGGGTAATACTTCTCAAGCCAAGCCAGCCTGGAGGCCAATGCAAGGCTGGAACAAAGGTAAGCAGGCCAAGAAACCTGCCACTGCTACCAAGACAGCATGAGATGTTGGCCCCCGATCCGGGACCGGATCTGGTGGGGGGCAGACTCTCTCTCTTCGCTCAGGCTTGGGCAAGAGATGTTCTGGATCCTTGGGCGCTAGAAATAGTCTCCCAAGGTTATCTTCTGGAATTCAAGGGGCTTCCCCCAAGGGGGAGGTTCCACAGGTCTCAATTGTCTTCAGACCACATAAAAAAACAGGCATTCTTACATTGTGTAGAAGACCTGTTAAAAATGGGAGTGATTCATCCTGTTCCATTAGGAGAACAAGGGATGGGGTTCTACTCCAATCTGTTCGTAGTTCCCAAAAAAGAGGGAACATTCAGACCAATCTTAGATCTCAAGATCCTAAACAAGTTTCTCAAGGTTCCATCGTTCAAAATGGAAACCATTCGAACAATTCTTCCTTCCATCCAGGAAGGTCAATTCATGACCACGGTGGATTTAAAGGATGCGTATCTATATATTCCTATCCACAAGGAACATCATCGGTTCCTAAGGTTCGCATTTCTGGACAAGCATTACCAGTTTGTGGCACTCCCGTTCGGATTAGCCACTGCTCCAAGAATTTTCACAAAGGTACTAGGGTCCCTTCTTGCGGTGCTAAGACCAAGGGGCATTGCAGTAGTACCTTACTTGGACGACATACTGATTCAAGCGTCGTCCCTTCCACAAGCAAAGGCTCACACGGACATTGTCCTGGCCTTTCTCAGATCTCACGGGTGGAAAGTGAACGTAGAAAAAAGTTCTCTATCTCCGTCAACAAGGGTTCCCTTCTTGGGAACAATAATAGACTCCTTAGAAATGAGGATTTTTCTGACAGAGGCCAGAAAATCAAAACTTCTAAACTCTTGTCAAATACTTCATTCTGTTCCTCTTCCTTCCATAGCGCAGTGCATGGAAGTAATAGGTTTGATGGTAGCGGCAATGGACATAGTTCCTTTTGCGCGAATTCATCTAAGACCATTACAACTGTGCATGCTTAGTCAGTGGAATGGGGACTATACAGACTTGTCTCCGACGATACAAGTAGATAAGAGGACCAGAGATTCACTCCGTTGGTGGCTGTCCCTGGACAACTTGTCCCAGGGGATGAGCTTCCGCAGACCAGAGTGGGTCATTGTCACGACCGACGCCAGTCTGGTGGGCTGGGGCGCGGTCTGGGGACCCCTGAAAGCTCAGGGTCTTTGGTCTCGGGAAGAATCTCTTCTCCCGATAAATATTCTGGAACTGAGAGCGATATTCCATGCTCTCAAGGCTTGGCCTCAGCTAGCAAAGGCCAAGTTCATACGGTTTCAATCAGACAACATGGCGACTGTTGCGTACATCAACCATCAGGGGGGAACAAGGAGTTCACTGGCGATGGAAGAAGTGACCAAAATCATTCAATGGGCGGAGACTCACTCCTGCCACTTGTCTGCAATCCACATCCCAGGAGTGGAAAATTGGGAAGCGGATTTTCTGAGTCGTCAGACATTTCATCCGGGGGAGTGGGAACTCCATCCGGAAATCTTTGCCCAAATTACTCAATTGTGGGGCATTCCAGACATGGATCTGATGGCCTCTCGTCAGAACTTCAAGGTTCCTTGCTACGGGTCCAGATCCAGGGATCCCAAGGCGACTCTAGTAGATGCACTAGTAGCGCCTTGGACCTTCAACCTAGCTTATGTGTTTCCACCGTTTCCTCTCATTCCCAGGCTGGTAGCCAGGATCAAACAGGAGAGGGCCTCGGTGATTTTGATAGCTCCTGCGTGGCCACGCAGGACTTGGTATGCAGACCTGGTGAATATGTCATCGGCTCCACCATGGAAGCTACCTTTGAGACGAGACCTTCTTGTTCAAGGTCCGTTCGAACATCCGAATCTGGTCTCACTCCAACTGACTGCTTGGAGATTGAACGCTTGATCTTATCAAAGCGAGGGTTCTCAGATTCTGTCATTGATACTCTTGTTCAGGCCAGAAAGCCTGTAACTAGAAAAATCTACCACAAAATATGGAAAAAATATATCTGTTGGTGTGAATCTAAAGGATTCCCTTGGGACAAGGTAAAAATTCCTAAGATTCTATCCTTTCTTCAAGAAGGTTTGGAGAAAGGATTATCTGCAAGTTCTTTGAAGGGACAGATTTCTGCCTTGTCTGTGTTACTTCACAAAAAGCTGGCAGCTGTGCCAGATGTTCAAGCCTTTGTTCAGGCTCTGGTTAGAATCAAGCCTGTTTACAAACCTTTGACTCCTCCTTGGAGTCTCAATTTAGTTCTTTCAGTTCTTCAGGGGGTTCCGTTTGAACCCTTACATTCCGTTGATATTAAGTTATTATCTTGGAAAGTTTTGTTTTTGGTTGCAATTTCTTCTGCTAGAAGAGTTTCAGAATTATCCGCTCTGCAGTGTTCTCCTCCTTATCTGGTGTTCCATGCAGATAAGGTGGTTTTGCGTACTAAACCTGGTTTTCTTCCGAAAGTTGTTTCTAACAAAAACATTAACCAGGAGATAGTCGTGCCTTCTTTGTGTCCGAATCCAGTTTCAAAGAAGGAACGTTTGTTGCACAATTTGGATGTAGTTCGTGCTCTAAAATTCTATTTAGATGCTACAAAGGATTTTAGACAAACATCTTCCTTGTTTGTTGTTTATTCTGGTAAAAGGAGAGGTCAAAAAGCAACTTCTACCTCTCTCTCTTTTTGGATTAAAAGCATCATCAGATTGGCTTACGAGACTGCCGGACGGCAGCCTCCTGAAAGAATCACAGCTCATTCCACTAGGGCTGTGGCTTCCACATGGGCCTTCAAGAACGAGGCTTCTGTTGATCAGATATGTAAGGCAGCGACTTGGTCTTCACTGCACACTTTTACTAAATTTTACAAATTTGATACTTTTGCTTCTTCTGAGGCTATTTTTGGGAGAAAGGTTTTGCAAGCCGTGGTGCCTTCCATCTAGGTGACCTGATTTGCTCCCTCCCTTCATCCGTGTCCTAAAGCTTTGGTATTGGTTCCCACAAGTAAGGATGACGCCGTGGACCGGACACACCTATGTTGGAGAAAACAGAATTTATGTTTACCTGATAAATTACTTTCTCCAACGGTGTGTCCGGTCCACGGCCCGCCCTGGTTTTTTAATCAGGTCTGATAATTTATTTTCCTTAACTACAGTCACCACGGTATCATATGATTTCTCCTATGCAAATATTCCTCCTTTACGTCGGTCGAATGACTGGGGAAGGCGGAGCCTAAGAGGGATCATGTGACCAGCTTTGCTGGGCTCTTTGCCATTTCCTGTTGGGGAAGAGAATATCCCACAAGTAAGGATGACGCCGTGGACCGGACACACCGTTGGAGAAAGTAATTTATCAGGTAAACATAAATTCTGTTTTCTCCACCGCGGTCCTCAACTACCCCCAATCCCCTATAACTAGAGCACAAATGAAATAATCAGCTGATCAGTAACCAGGGTAACTAACCTGCTCCCACCCTTCAGATGATTATTTAACCTGTGCTCTAGTTCAGCTATAATAAATATCTGGGTTGTTGGGGGTAAATGAGGACCGCGGTTGAGAAACACTGCTTTCAATTGTCTAGTCTATTCCTCTATGCATTACAAATATGACCCTGAAAGCAGTGAAATTATTGTGCATGCTATATTCTAAGCGTTACTAGAAGCAAAGGGGTGTAAAACAAATACAAAGCAAAAAAAAAATGTATTATATGTCAGGCCTCGACAAACCCAGAATCCTGGGAGCCACTGTCTCCTAGAATTTTACCCTGGCTCCTAAAATATGGTGTTATTCTACATATATCTAAATAAAAATACCACTACCTGGCTCCTAAAAGTATGTCTGGCTCCTACATTTTAAACAGATTTTTTCAAGCCTTGTAGGTTACTAGCAGTAATAAAGTTGTCTTAAACCATTGTGGAAGCTATCTTACCTCCTCGCCACATTTGCCCATAGCCTGGTTTAGCAGGCATTTAATTATAAAATTACTCAACATTTTAATTATGTGAAATAATAAATTACACAAATGCCATGAACTGAAAGAGAAGAGAAAAAAACAACTGACTGCTGACGTTTCGGCTCAGAAAGCCGTAATCGTAGCTACGATTACGGCTTTCTGAGCCGAAACATGTCAGCAGTCAGTCCCTAGAGTGGAGTTCACACTACTTGCATCACCACTTGAATTCTACGTTTTGTATCCCTTCTTGGGAAGAACGTTTTTACTCTGCAATAAAATTTCTACAAGTGATTACTGAATGCGAGTGCACCTCATTTTGTACTTTGATTGGATCCAGACTAGGATGTTTGAAAAGGAAGAGACAAAAGTCTTGGAAACCATGTCAGCAGATCAAGATTTCAGACACAAGGCCCTTCTCGTCAAAACAGCTAACTCCATATTCTTGGTCTTAATTCTGATAATGTCAACAATTGCATCACAGATGAATGCAGTGACCAACCAAATAAGATCCAGGCGGTGTTGAAAATCCTCATCCATAGATGACTGTCACACCATAGAGTAGAGGCTGCTGCAACACAGGCGATACTAACTGGCCTGAATAAGAAACCAGCTTGCTGAAAAGCCTTTCTATAGTAATACTGTAATTTCTTGTCCATAGGATTTTTGAGAGTGGAATTTGTAGTATTCTTCACCAATGTAGAAACAGCTCTGGTAATGGAAACCTCTTCTTAAATTTTGAAGCTGGGTTATAATAAATACCAGGCCTTGCTCATTCCTTGGTAATGATTTCAAAAATTGCATCAGGATCAGGAAAAACTTCAGGAGCCTTAGCAGAAGGCTTGAAAATTAGATTTAATTGTTTAACTGATTTTTCCTCAGCCGAATTATGATCTTGTACTCCTAACGTACATAATACTACTTTCAATAATGTGCAAGGTGTTCCAATTTGAACATGGAAAAAAATGTCTTGCTCAGTGACTCACTGTTGCTCATCGGAATTATATTCGCCCCTTTAGAAGACAAATCTGAGGAGTCTGAGTCTGAATCCTTTAGAAGCTCTTTTGCTGATTTGGACTTTGGTGATTCAGAATGTCAGAGTTATATCTTTGCACTTACTTGGAGGAGGCATAGCCGCAAACATTTCAGGGACAGTGGAGTGCAAAAAATCTTTAAAACCTGGACCAAAATCTGATGAACTCCCTTGCAAAGAACAGAGAGAGTACAGATTCCTTTTGATGCAAGAGTAGCATTAAATGTAAAATGAAATGCATGAGGTGATACATACAGGTATTCCAGAGATGTGCTGGGGGAACAGTAGAAGCTAGTTTGCATAATATACTTGTAAACTGAACAAAGACTTTGGATCTTCCCTTTAAAGCATTGGTTTTAAAAACTTTCTTCAGGTCTCCCTAACAGGCCACATTTTGTGGATATCTGAACTAGAGCACAGGTGAAATAATTAGCTGATTAGTAAACATGATTATTTTACCTGCTCTCATCCAAGGTTATCCAGAAAACCTGGACCGTTGGGGAGGCCTGAGGAAAGGTTTGAAAACCAGTGCTATAGGATCAACAAGTACAGTATTGGGGATAGTTCAGTATGCTCCATAGTCTAAATTAATAAGTCAGATAAATGTAAATAGGAACAAATTAATACACCACAAATAATTCTGAACAGTATGCAGAATAAAAATACTTCAGGGATCTTTACATAAAATCTGTGAATAAAGTGAAGGAGACACAGTAACAAACTGAGGAACCTCACAGTTAAAATGTGACAGTAATAAAACAAAAAAGAAAGCAACACATTTTCCTGCTAACAAAAAGTAATCGGCCAAATGAAAATGTATACAAAATATAGTGTAACTCTTGGAAGAATTTGGCAATCTCACCCCCTCAAGCTAACATATGCACTAAGAGCAATTCTAGAGTTGATCTGTACGGAGCTGATCTGCTCCACATCAACAGCGTGTTCTCGACAAAGGGCAGGTAATTTGTGCAGGAAATGTTATTAACCAATGTACGGTAAAAGTAAACCCCTATATACAAGTAAATACTGCAGCAGGAAATGCGCTACCTCGAATGGGAGTACGACTTGGTAATGTGCATCAGATAAAAATGTGCAGCATAAAGCTGTATTGCGCTATTGACACTGTAGCGCACAGTGGATAAGAATATGCAGCATGAAGACAGAGACAGACTATTGTTTAGCAAAAAAAAAGGGGAAGCACGCCTGAAATCAAATAAAACGTTGAAAGTAGAAGCATAATGCATTAAGCAGAGCAAAAAAAAAAAAAATATCTGTCAAACACAAAAAGGTTTCCCAGAACACTGTGTCCCTAAAGTAATATACATAAGCCATGCAAAGATTAAGTGAAGTGATGTAAAACTGTCTTCAAAAATGTGTCCCCTGGCTATTATGTACGTCACAGCAGAGGATCGCTGTAAGGAGTATCTCGACTTCCCAATACAAGGAGGCTATGGGACCAGTCACTGCGACACCTGTGGCAGGCTTTTGTGACTAACTCCTACATCGAGAATAATTGTGTCACTATCCTATACTCTTATTTCCCCTCTGATTTTCTTTAGCAGCTCATTGAGGGGAAAATGGACCTCAAATTGGTCTGAGGACCTCTCTCAACGAAGAATCTTAAGAGCACCTCTATTCTTCACCTGCCTCCTGTGAGTCAAAGTTTAGACTGGCTAATCAGTGAGGTGGGAGGGATGTAATACTCTTGTAGTTCTTGGGAATCTTTGCCTCCTACTAGTGGCCAGGTGTTAAATTCTAGAAGTAATGAATTTGTGGACTCTCTACAACTTATAAAAGAAAAGTTCATTGCTTACAAGAACGTCTTACATTCAGGGATCACAGTTTTGCAGGCTGGGAAAGGGTTGGGGTTGAAACAAATTCCTGATAGCCAGTCATTAATCAATGAACTGCCGCTTTGCAGCATTGTTATGTATTTGACTGTTCTCTTCAAACACTGCTTTTCTCTGGCTGCTCTGTGTTAAAGGAGTTTGAAACCCAAACATTTTCTTTTCTGATTTAGACACAGCATACCATTTTTATTTCTATTATCAAATTTGCTTCATTCCCATGATATTGTGTGGGGAAGAGATACCTAGGTAGGCATCTGGAGTACTACAGGGCAAGATATACTGCTGTAATCTAGTGCTCTTACAAATAGATAACATTCTTGCAAAATGGGATGGCTCCTAAGCATACGTTCCTGCTTTTCAAAAAAAGATATGAAGACAATCTAGTAAAATTGATAATAGAAATAAATTAGAAAGTTGATTAAAATTGAACATCTGAATAGTGAAAAAAAATATTCTGGGTTTCATATCCCTTTAAAGAAAACTTACACAGTGCAGCCAGAGCACAGTGCTGTTTGAAGTGAACAGCCTGATGTGGAGTAGTGAATTTGCAGTTCCTGCACATATCCCATTCTTTCTGCAAACACGCTGCACTTTCTGTTATAACATCTCAAATGACAGCATGTTATGCCTTGGGGGACATTGGAGAAAGATTTGAAATGCAAACAAATTATATAAGCAGGATAGTTATCTTTACAACAGCAAAATGTTTGCATTAAACACTTAGAACAATGCATCGATCTGCTTTTAAATTCCACTTTCCTTTTTTATTTCAGGGGGTTTCTCAACTGTTTTTCTGGTGCGAACACATGGAGGTGTACGTTGCGCGTTAAAGAGAATGTATGTTAACAATGTGCCTGACTTAAACATTTGTAAGAGAGAAATTACAATAATGGTAAGTCAAACAACAATATTTTTCTGTAGTGTATTTTGTGCAATTTTAGAACCCTCATCCTCCTATATGCTTTTGCCTGATTTGTGAAAAACTTAATTTATAGCTCTCTCTAATTGGCGACCTCAAAGAAGATAAGCACACAACTAGCTTTTATAGGGGTATGTCCTTGGACTTCCCAACAATGCAACTTTTCTAAAATTTATAGTTTGAATGCTTATAAAACATTTATTTTGTATACAGCTCTTTCGCAAGACAGTCATTTATTTCTGATACATATATACATAAATAAAGTATAATATTTTAATATTGCAGGAATATCTCTCAACTACATTGTCTGCTAAAGGGACATCAGACAGTTAATGCAAGCTAGATATAAAGATTTTTTTATTATGTTGTTTAAATATTGAAGAAATAAGGGTAATGTTTTAGTCTCTATAAAGTAATTTTTTTGTATAAAGTTTCTGCTGATCTTTCTCTTTTGCTGAAGACAATTAAAAAGAGAAATAAATCAGGCAAAGTGTCCAAACACTGAACTGCACAACTTCACAGAACCTTAGTGAAATTGGAAAGCTCACAATTTTCAGGAAAAGGGGACAAAATTGACATGTCATGCTCTCACGCAATTGGGTATGTGATAGCAGGGACAGCCTTGCACAAGAGAGCTGTTTTGCAAAGGTCAATTTAGCTGTGCAATGCTGTATCATTATCCACAAGTGCCAATTGCAGACGGACAGGTTTTCTACACAGAATGTGACCGCATGCAGTCTTCTTAAATTTTTCTCAAAGTACTGCTGTGTTATCAAGAGGAGGTGAAAGAAAGCAGGCTCTTTATATACCACCTGGCTGTGGAAACACAGACAATAACTGAAATGGAACCTGTTTAACGTGACTTTAACTGTTAAGAAGAACTTTCAAGATATTAAATAAAAAGGGTCTCAAATATATAGTCTTCTGCCAAGTAAAAAAAAAAAATCTACCAACTGTAACTAATAGGAACTACAGATGATTATACTTGATATCTAAACTAGGAAACATTTGCAGTGAACAATTTAAACAAAAATAAAAAATAAACCCTCCCCCCCCCCCACCCCACCCAATATTTAACATGATTGAACTAGTAACTTTTACCCGACTGGTAAACTATAGTGAAACATTTCTAGTCCTGTTAATCATCTTCTTTCAACAAGTGACAGTTATTGGAGGGCATCGGGAACGGTTAGTTCTCCCAATCATAATTGTAATACCCCAAATTCTCCAATATGTCAATGGTTATACAACTGCAAACCAGTCTCTTTTCTGTATGTGTAATATTCTCTACATAGACATACCTGGCAAGAAGTAAATGTGTGAAAGGGTTATTTAAAGGGACAGTCTAGTATAAATTAAACTTTCATTATTCAGATAGGACTTTTAATTTTAATCAACTTTCCAATTTACTTTTATCATCAAATTTGCTTTTTTCTCTTTTTATTCTTAGTTTAAACTAAACATAGGAAGTTTCATATGCTAATTTCTAAGCCTTTGAGGGCTGCCTCTTATCACATGCTTTTTAAATCTCTTTTCAATACAAAGAGACAGAAAGTACACGTGGGCCATATAGATAACACTGTGTTCAGGCACAGGGGGTTATTTAAGATTTAGCACAAAACAATGCTAAATTTAAGACAATAGATAATAAACAGTCACAGTCATGTGATTAGGGGACTGGAAGAAGGTTCCTAGATACAAGGTAATCACAGAGGTAAAAAGTATATTAATATAACTGTGTTGGTTATGCAAAACTGGGGAATGGGTAATAAAGGGATGATCTATTTTTTAAAACAATAACAATTCTATGGTAGACTGTCCCTTTAAAAAAGGATTATTTTCTTCCCACCAGTAACATTGTTCTTTAGAATGTGTTGGGTCTAGAACAGGGGTCATCAATTGTGGACCTCCAGAGGTTTTGGTAATACATTTCCCATGATGCTGAGCCAGCATTTCAGCTGGCTGAGCATCATGGGAAATGTAGTTGAAAAACCTCTGGAGGACCATAATTTATGACCCCTGGTCTAGAATGATTTGGACATCAAAATGTCCAAATCATCCAAAAGCAATAAATATCACTCTGAATAAAAACTTGATGACAACAATGAGAGACTTACAAAGAGATTAGGACAGTCTAATACGATTTACTTGTTTGTTTTATTATTTGTTTATTTAAAGGGACATAAAAGTGCAAAGCAAAAAATGGACTAATGTTTTAGAGCATTTTACTATTGCACTCTTGCTTGGATATAGCTATGTATTTAACACTTGCAAATGGGTTTAACACATTTATAAAGTCATCTCTAGAGCAGCAATGCACTACTGGGAGCTAGCTGACCCCTGAGCCAATGACAGAGGCATATATGTAAACAATAAAATATTGTGACCTTAATAACACTGTGCATGTAAAATAATAAATATCACCAAACAAATCATTATATGGTAGAAATCAGTCCTCTTTATTTCCAGACTGCATCCAAATGTTTAGCTGGTAACACAGTTTCTTTAAATCAAAACAAAGTAGAGAAAAACTTTCATAGCATAATGCTGTATCCAATTTCTTATACAGACAGAGGTGGGATAGCAATACTTACATTCACACGAGCTACAATAGCTCTAAAGTAAAGGCAATAATATATCAACCCCCAGCAAACAGTTACTCTTCTTATGTGAACATTTACTAAAATATAAGATTAAAAGCAAAAAGGAGACCAGTGACACATACATGATAATGTTCATTTCCTTCTTAATACAGGGAGAGTCCACAGCTTCATCCACCAGTTATTCTTTGCCTTTCGTCACAGGAGGTTGGCAGAGAAGTGTCGGAAGATTTCAGAGTAGTCCTTTAGGAAGGGTATCTGCCCTTCGAGATGGGACTGGAGTTTTAAGTAGTCTCGTCAGCCTCTCACTGAGAACATTGACGAAAGTTAGAGTCTGGAGATGCAGGGAGAGTCCTTCTGCGAAACCATCCAGACTCATATTAACAGCTCCTTTAGCAATCAGCGTTGACGAGTTTTGCTGCCTGCTTTCTTCATTTAAGTCCATGTCAGAAGCGCTGCTACAATTCCACGGCATAGATTCCGGTAAGATCGTTTCATTTTTTACACATATTGCAAACGCAAGAAGACAGGGTAACAGTGTGGGTCCTTTTATCTATATGGAATCAAGTGTTAATATCTCCTGAGGGGGATTATGAACAGTTGGGTTTAATCGTATATGCTTTATTTGATTTTATGCTGCTTTTTGTGTAAGATGTTTATGGGCTCATAGCCTGAGATGGAACATACAGGTTTCACTTTTACTTTGAAGGTTGTGCAGCTTAAAAGCATGGCACGCTTTTTCTCATAGCAGGGACGGTCCTGCATTGCGCACCATGTGACTGAAATGGTCGAGGCTTCCATTTCCTTTCTCTTGACCGAGTTACTACTGGAGAGGATTTTTATCTCTGTTCTGTCTGGGTCATAGGAGGTAGTGAGTGCCCCAGCCATTGGGGGAATAAAGGTGCCGCTTTTTTAATTTAAAATAAAGTTATTTTTTTCTGTAGTCCTCCGCATATCGTACTTTAGGTATGGAGGATTCTGATTCATTAGAGGGTTTTCCCTCTGTTTCAAAGAGTAATAATGCCTGTTTATATTGTGAGGGAGCTCTGGAATATCCGCCCTCTCAATTATGTTCCATATGCCTTGATAAGGGGATTATATCAAATAAGGTTGACATGTTTAATACCACTGAGCCGCCCACCTCTGAGGAGTCCTCGTCCAGTGAGGTGCACACCCTACATGCATCTTTGTATACACATGCAGCTTCCTATTGCACTGCTAATCCTCTATCTGGAGGGGGCCTTTTTTAACCAGACATTACTGCGCAGTTTCATATGGCGGTGTCTGCGGCCAATAGTGCTTTCCCTCGCACTGCTAAGCGCAAGCGAAAGGTTAAATCTTGCACTCCTGCCCAGGTGGCATCATGTTATTTGTCGGATATATCCGATCAGTTATCCGAGGATGAGGTTCTCTCTGAAACTTCAGAGTATGAACTTTCAGGGTTGGAGTCTGCTGTCTATAATCCTCCGCCTGTGGAGGATCCATTTTTTTGATTTAGGACAGAACATTTACGCTTTCTACTAAAGGAGGTTTTGACAACTTTAGAGGTTCCAAAGGCTGAGCTGTCAGTCGAACCTCTGGGTCCTAAATTTGATCATGATTAAGGACGAGTGGAACAGGATTAGATTCCTCTTCCCGTCGTCTGACTTTTAAGGATCCCAGTTCTGGGCTTTCTATGGGGTCGGGTTCTCTTTTTCCCATCCCTACTTGGTTGGCTCTAATTTTACGCTTGCCACACGTAATGCTAGCCCGTGTCAGGATAGTTCATCATTCATAGAGCCGCTGGATATAAGGATGGAAACTCTGTTTAAAAGGGATGGGATATTTGCTTTTACGGGCGGCGCTTGTCGCTGCAGTTGCTGGAGTGGCTACCTTTTGGTGCGTCTCCTTTGCGAAAATGATCAAGGTGGAGGGTCTCCTCGACATTTTTCAGGTAAGAATTACGGCCTTTTGGGTTACTAATTATTTTATCTGTGCTGTTATTTTGCAGATTAATTAGCCTATGGCGAAGACTTCAGGTTTTCTGTTCAGGCCCGCAAGGCGCTCTGACAGATATAACTTCTAGTCTAGAAGTCTAGTCTCTTTCCCTCTCCTTTAAGGGAAAGAGTTTGTTTGACTATCTCCACGGTTTCAGGGGTCAAGGGTTCCTTCATACCATAAGATAAGGAGAACAATTCTAAGGGACAAAGGTCATATTTTTGTTCCTTTAGTTCTGATTAAAGCCCAGCGTCAGAGGCCTCCGCTAAACCAGATCAAACCAATAGTTCTTGGAAGCCGGCTCAGTCCTGGAATAGATCCAAGCAGAGCAAGAAGCCCGCCGAGACTAATTCTGCATGAAGGGGCGGCCCACGATCCTATTTTGGATCGTATAGGGGGCAATCTGTTGCTCTTTCAGAGGCTTGGTTCAGGGATATGCAGGATCCTTGGGTCCTGGAGGTCATAGCTCAGGGTTGGAAGATAGGTTTCAAATCTCATCCACTCTGGAGCAGATTCATCCTCTCAACCTGTCTTCAAGACTAGGAAAGAGGGAAGCCTTTCTGTAGTGAGTAAGGGATCTGTCCTCCTTTGGAGTCATTGTCCCAGTGCCTATCACAGAGAGAGGTAGTGATACTATTCAAACATTTTCATGGTCCCAAAGAAGGAGAGATCTTTTCGTCCAGTTCTGAACCTAAAGTGCTTAAACAAATTTCTATATCTCCCCTCGTCAAGATGGAGACAATAAGGTCCATCCTTCCCTTAATTTGGGAAGGGAAGTTTATGACCACTATAGATCTGAAGGTGGCATTTCTTCACCTTTCAATCCACATGGAACACTTCCAGTTCCTCAGGTTTAAGTTCCTGGAACAGCACTTCCAGTTCATTGTACTTCCGTTTGGTCCAGCTACTGCTCCAAGAATTTTACGAAGATTCTAGGGGCTCTTCTTGCAGTCGCCAGAACTCGGGGTGTAGCAGTAGCTCCCTACTTGGATGACATTCTGGTACAAGCACCATAGTTTCGTCTGGCGACAGACCATTCGGAACCTCTCCTCTGGGGAAGATAAATAGTGAAAGGAGTTCTCTTATTCCAAGCACCAGGGTGGAATTCCTGGGCACGATATTAGATTCCATAGTCATGAGAATATTTCTAACAGACCAGAGAAGTTGCAAATTAGCTTCAACATGTCTTGCCCTCCAGACCTCCTTAAGGCCATCTGTGACTCAGTGTATGGAGGTGATTGGTCTCATGGTGTCCTGCATGGACATCGTTCTCTTTGCCAGGTTCCACCTCAGGCCGTTGCGACTGTGCATGCTGAGGCAGTGGAACGCCGATCATTTGGATCTGTCTCAACAGATTTCTCTGGACAACCGGTCGAGAGAATTGCTCTCTTAGGTGGCTCTGTCCAGATCACCTATCCCAAGTACATCCTTTTAAAGACCATCCTGGGTGACTGTGACTTCGGACACAAGTCTTTCAGGATGTGGAGCTGTTTGGGGTGCCAAGAAGGCGGAGGGCCTGTGGACGCAGGAGGAGAGCTCCCTCCCATTCAACATTCTAGACCTTCGGGCAATATTCAATGCTATGAAAGTTTTGCCCCTACTGGGTCGTGCCAATTTTTCGGATTCTAATCAGACATTATATCCTCAGAGGCTTACATCAACCATCAGGGGGCAACGATAAGGTTCCTGGCATTGAGGGAAGTATCTCGGATTCTGGGGTGGGCGGAAACCCACAACTGTTCGCTGTCAACGATCCACATTCTGACAGGTGGGCAATGCCGGAGATTGATCTCATGGTGTCCGTTTCAATACCTAGCTGTATTATCAGTGCCTTGGAGGTTCAATCTAATTTCTCTTTTTACTGCCATTTCCACTCCTTCCTTGAGTGGTGGCTTGAATCTTTCAGGAGCAGACGTCAGGGATACTGATTGCTTTATCGTGGCCGCAAAGGATATGGTTCGCGGATCAGGTGGGGATGTCATCATCTCCTCCTTGGAAGTTGACTGCGTGGAGATTGAATGCTTAGTCTTAGCCAAGAGAGGGTTTTCTGAAGCGTGTTATTGATGCTCTCATTCAAGCTCATAAGCCGGTTTCTCATCACATCTTTCATAAGGTGTGGAGGACCTACTTATTCTGGTGTGAAGAGTGTGGTTTGTCCTGGCACAAGGTAAAGGTTGCCAAGATTCCTTCTTTTCTCCAGGTTGGACTGGAGAAGGGCCTCTCAGCTAGTTCCTTGAAGGAACAGATTTTAGCCCTGTCTGTTTTACTGCACAAGAGGCTCGCTGAGCTTCCGGGTGTACAGTCTTTTGTTAAGGTTCTGACTAGGATCAGGCCGGTGTTTAGATCTAATGCTCCTCCTTGGAGTTTAAATCTGGTTCTTAAAGTTTTGCAACGGGCTCCGTTTGAGCCTATGCATGAGGTTGACATTTAGTTTTTTGTCTTGGAAGGTTCTTTTTCTACTAGCTATTGCTACTACGCTCAGAGTCTTTGAGATTGCTGCCTTGCAATGCGACCCTCCTTATTTGGTGTTCCATGCTGATAAGGCTGTTCTGCAAACTAAGTTAGGATTTCTTCCTAAGGTTGTGTCAAATCGCAACATCAATCAAGAAATTGTGGTTCCTTCCTTATGTCCTAATCCTTCTTCATCGAAGGAACGTTTACTGCATAATCTGGATGTGGTTCGTGCCTTAAAGCTCTATCTTCAGGCTAAAAAGGAATTTAGACAAACTTCTTCTCTGTTTGTTATCTATTCTGGGAAGCGTAGGGGTCGGAGAGCCTCTTCGACTTCCTTATCTTTTTGGTTGAGTATCATTTGCTTAGCAGTCAGAAGGTCTTAAGCCTCCCCAGAGGATTACTGCTCATTCTACGAGAGCAGTGATTTCCTCTTGGGCCTTCAAAAATGAGGCCTCTATGGATCAGATTTGTAAGACGTGCTACCTAGTCCTCGTTACATACCTTTTCCAAATTTTACAAGTTTGATGTTTTTGCTTCTGTAGAAGCAGCCTTCAGGGGAAAGGTTTTGCAGGCTGTGGTGCCCTCAGATTAGGGGCCGCCTTTCTTTTTTACCCTCCCATTAGCATTCAGTGTCCTCTGTAGCTTGGGTATTGTTTCCCACAGGTAATGAATGCAGCTGTGGACTCTCCCTGTATTAAGAAGGAAAACATAAATTATGATTTACCAGATTATTTCCTTTCCTTTGATACAGGGAGAGTCCACAGCTACCGTCCTTGTTCTCCGATGGGCGGCCCTAAATTTATTTTGTTTTCTTCTGGCACCTTTTTCACCCTGAGATTTCTCCTACTGTTTCCTTGTTCCCTCGGCAGAATGACTGGGGGATGAGGGAAGTGGGGGAGGTATTTACGCCTTTGGCTGGGGTGTATTTGCCTCCTCCTGGTGGCCAGGTTCTGTATTTCCCACAAGTAATGAATGCAGCTGTGGACTCTCCCTGTATCGAAGGAAAGGAAATTATTTGGTAAGTCATAATTTATGTTTTCCGTCTTACAAGTTACTCAAATATTTGATGAGAACGACTAAATCCTTTGTGCTTCTTTGTGATTGCAGGTTCTAGCCCCTCCCAGTGATGCAATTCTCCACCTCCTAGGTATATTCAACGCATGTTTCAACGCTCTCCGGAGGCTTTTTCAAAGATAGTCAATCCATCTCAATCGTCTCTTCAAATAGCTCCTTATTTGTCTGGATTGGTTAATTTATTTAACCCTTTCAACATAGTCCACGGTAGGTATTATATTTTTAAGAGCGGCAGATTTCTTCATAAAAACAAAAAATAAAGTAGAATATGCTTATATTAAGATACAGTACAACATTACATATAATAATATACCAAAACATGTCTGACCATAGAATTAAATCGTGGAGACAACAGTAACGATTCTTAAATATCCTTTCAAATATTCTTTTTCCAATTTGAAAATAATCAATTAAATGTTATATTCTCATTAATTTTGAATATTAAAATAACTTACAATTCCATAAAAAAATTTTTTTATAAAACATACGCTTCTGGGAATCAAACCCTTGTATACCGGGTCTTAAGTTATCGGTGTCTCCACTGACCTACTAAGACCCGGTATACATGGGTTACTGTTGTCTCCACACTTGAACTCATACTGATGGTTGTAATTGAAGTGGACAATGAAGTGGACAATGTTGAAAGGCTTAAAGCAATTAACCAATCCGGACAAACCAGGAGCTATTTGAAAAATATGCTTGAGATGGAACGTGACATCACTGGGAGGGTCTAGAGCTGGCAATCACAAAGAAGCACAAATGATTTCCTTGTTCTCATTAAGTATTTGAGTAACTTCTAAGAGACAGACATAAACATTATCCTGTATGTGCAGCCGTGTTCATGTGTCCTGAGTGTCACTGGCCTCCTTTTTGCTTTTAATCTTATATAATCACATCCTAAGGTGAACGATAGGGGCCCTATCAAATGTATCGCTATATATACAGATATAACACAAAGAAAAGTGTTCTTAAACAATATCTGTAAAATAATTAATTTTACTATCACAAACAATATTGTAACAGTGTATACATAAATTTACTATCACAAACAATATTGTCACAGTAAATACAAGATATTAAGTGTGTACTTCATCACATATAGAGTCCAATCATATGGCATCCAAACAATAACGTGTGTCTGTGGTACAAATAGGCTGCTCTCCTCGAGGTATAAGGCCATCCACATCAAAGTATTTCTAAAAAAAGAGTAGAGAAAGCACCACATAGCATAATTCTGTATAAGAAAACTGGAGTGGTGAGCTTGTTACAATACACTCTCACATTTGGTGAAGCACTAAGATGTAGTGCAAGCTGGGAAGACCGGATCCTCAGAGTTGTCCGGTAAAACTCTTCTCTTGGCTCACAAAGCACAGATGTCTGTGGTTTCTCTCCCCTATGCAGTAGATGGTGTATAATTGCCCTGGGGGATCCACCTCTCTGGCTCAAACCATCAGGTATTTGAAGCGATAATGCCAAAGGATTCAATAGGTAGCAATTTGATTAAAATATAGTGTTTTATTGAACACAAATAAAGTACAGCAACGCGTTTCTCTGTATACAATACTGTTTCTTCAGGCTGATCTGAAAGAAGAAACCGTATTATATACCGAGAAACGCGTTGCTGTACTTTATTTTTATTCAATAAAACACTTGATTTTAATCAACTTGCTACCTATTGAATCCTTTGGCATTATCACTTCAAATACCTGACGGTTTGAGCCAGAGAGGTAAATCCCCCAGGGCAATTATACACCATCTGCTGCATAGGGGAGAGAAACCACAGACATCTGTGCTTTGTGAGCCAAGAGAAGAGTTTTACCGGACTACTCTGAGGATCCGGTCTGCCCAGCTTGAACTACATCTTAGTGCTTCACCAAATGTGAGTGTATTGTATCAAGCTTACCACTCCAGTTTTCTTATACATAATTATGCTATGTGGCACCTTCTCTGCTCTTTTTTTTAGAATTGCTTTTAATCTTATATTTTAGTAAATGATCACATAAGAAGAGTTCCTGTTTGCTGGGGGTTGATATATTATTGCCTTTATTTTAGAGCTATTGTAGCTCATGTGAATGTAAGTATTGTTCTCCCACCTCTGTCTGTATAAGAAATTGGATACAACGTTATGCTATGAACATTTTTCTCTACTTTGTTTTGTTTTGAGGAATCTGTGTTACCAACTAAACATTTGGATACAGTCGGGAAATAAAGAGGACTGATTTCTACCGTATAAGGATTTGTTTGGTGTTTTTTATTATTTTACTTGCACAGTGTTATTAAAGGGACATAAAACCCCAAAAAATATTTCATGATTCAGATAGAGCATGCTATTTATACTACTTTGAAAATTGCTTCTATTATCTAATTTGCTTTGTTCTCTTGGTATCCTTTTTGAAACACATCCCTAGGTAGGTTCTGGAGCAGTAATGCACATCTGTGAGCTGACTGCTTATTGGTGGCTGCACGTATATGTCTCTATTGGTTCAGCAGATGTGTTCAGCTTGTTCTTAGTAGCGCATTGCTGCTCCTTCACCAAAGGATACCAAGAGAATATTTCAAAAGAAGTATTTTGGAAAGTTGTTTAAAATTGTATTCTCTATCTGAATCATGCAAGAATTTTTTTTGTTTCATATCCCTTTACGATCACAATATTTTATTGTTTATTTCTTTGTTTTATGATGTTTAACACTGTTATTGTGCCACTATTAATATTTTATAATTGGTATATTTTTTTTAAGCCGCCAATTACCAGCTAGCTCCCAGTAGTGCATTGCTGCTTTTTAGACTACCTAGATATGCTTAACAAAAGAACAAAGTAAATTTGATAATAGAAATACAAAGTAAAAAGTCTCTGAAAATTGCATGATGTATCTGAATCAAGAAAATGTAATTCTGACTTTCACATCCATTTAATTATGTGTTTATTTTGCCCATATTGGAGCTTTCAAGCAAACAGAAAAACAAGTTAAACAGCCAGCAGTTTTGTTGAAATGGCAATTCTTTCTTTCATATAGGTGATGAGTCCACGATCCATTACTCCTGGGAATTACCTTTCCTACCACTTGGAGGAGGCAAAGATTCCCAAACCTCAGAGCTCTATATAAACCCTCCCACCTCTAATCAGTCTTTTCTTTGCCTCCTCTGGAGGTAGGTGAAGAATGAAGATGTGCAAGATTATTTTATTTTAAGGTTTCCTGGCTAGGACCCTGGAGTTCTCCTCATCAGTACTGATTTTGTCATGAGAGATGTATTGGAGTATTCAGCATTAAGTTTATCATTTTCCTTTTTTATGTAAAAGGGATAAAGATATTCTTTTTTTATATTTAGCGCAGGAAACTTCCTGTACCTTTTTATTATTCATACAGTGTAGTCAGTTTCCCCCCCCAATATATTAATACATGATTTCTAAATGATTGTTGAATCATTACCCACAAGGAATCATAATATGTAAGCCAGACATCCTCAAACTTGGCCCTCCAGAGGTTTTTGAAGCTACATTTCCCATGATGCTCAGCCAGCATAATAGCTGGCTGAGCCTCATGGGAAATGTAGTTCCAAAACCTCTGGAGGGCCAAGTTTGAAGATGTCTGATGTAGGCTATGTAAAAAAAAAAAATATTGATGTTATGACTTAATGTTTTGAATGAGAAAAACCTATAGATCGAATTATAGAGATTTGAGCAGCAGATACCCAGTTGGGTCCTGGAAGACCACAAAGAGATCAATGGGACTTTTTTTTTTTTTACTTATTCAGACATATATCGTTATATTTTGAATATGGCTATTAAGGACCATATATAGACGAACCTGTGTTAGATATATATATATATATATATATATATATATATATATATATACACACTGTGTATGTATGTATGCATGTGTGTATATATATATATATATATATATATATATATATATATATATATATACTGTATATATTTACAATTCTTCCGTTGGGGGCTTATTAGTCGCAAAAATATAGTGTTCAAAGGAAATTGGTTTACTTTCTTGTTTGAAGATGAATAAAATTCAAAGCTGAAAATAAATGGTGTATTTCTAACCCAGGAAGTTGCATTTATTAATGATATTTATTGCTGAGAGCTGTGTTTTAAGGAGTCGCTTTGTTCTTAAGAGCTATAGTACTTGGCATAGCTCTCTGAAAACCACAGGGATTCCAAGAATCTTTCTGTCTTTAAATAAATGAACACAATATAATGTGGCATCTGTTGTTACCACTCTATGTTTTTTACAATTAAATGAGTACTACTTTCATCTCAAAACCTAATCTACTAAAAAGAGACTCTAAAAAAAACTAAAACGTGTAAATCTGTCAGCCTTACTTGAAATAAAAAAGTTTTCACAACTGTTTGTTTTAAGTGTGCTTTGTAAGGCTGGTGTTTGACAGGCAGGAACTGATTATCTAACGAACACTGATCTAGACTGGGAGCTTGGGAAATGTTTATTACATTAAAGTTTTTTTTTTTTTAACTTTGTTGTGTTAAAAAGAGGACATATTGCAATGTATTATAGATTATTATTTTTTTTACGTATTTGTTTAACTGAAGTATCTGTTTTGAAAAATAAAACTTTTTATTGTGTTTTTATGTGCATGAAGTAGGTAATTGACCACTAATCGTATTGTGGGAATTTTTTTTAATTAAATGGACAGTGAAGTCAAAATAAATTTTTTGTTATTAAAGGGACACTCAATCAAAATTAAACTTTCATTATTCAGATAGAGCATGCCATTTTAAACAACTTTCCAATTTACTTCCATTAACTAAATGTGCACAGTCTTTTTATATTTAAACTTTTTGAGTCACCAGCTCCTACTGAGCATGTGCAAGAATAAGTGTGTATGCATTTGTGAATGGCTGATGGCTGTCACATGGTACGTGTATGCATTTGTGATTGGCTGATGGCTGTCACATGGTACAGGGGGAGTGGAAAAAGACATAACTTTTAAAATTATCAGAAAAAAAAAAATCTACTACTCAGTTGAAGTTCAGACTAAGTGATATTGCATTGTCTTGTTATCGTGCATTTGTTAATTATGCAAACCTACTGTGTTGACTGGTCCTTTAAGATACAGCATGCAATTTTAAACAACTTTCCAAACATAAACCTAAATAGGGTCATAAGAGCAATATGGCAGCAGTAATTACAGCTATGCATAACATGGTGTGCCATGTACTAAGCAGCGAAAGCTGCTCCGGAGCCCTTGTGGGGCAGGTTCGCATATAGGAGCCTGCTTCCCGGAATGTAAAAACCAACGGTCGTTAGAATGCTGCTTCTTACACTCTACGCCACCTCTGAGGTGGGGAGGGAAAATCAGAGAGCGAGCGCTCTGTGATTGACAATCCCTTCTGTCATGCAAGAGAAGGGGGCTGGCATTACACGCTCACTTGATGTGTTCAGGTAACTCCCAGTAGGTCATTGCTGCTCCTTCAACAATAGATACCAAGAGAATGAATCAATGTGATAATGGAAGTAAATTGAAAATTGTATGTTCTGTCAGAATCTTGGAAGAAATTATTTTTGGTTTCATGTCCCTTTAATTTTAACTTTATTGTCCCTTTAACCAGTAAACATTTACTGCACAAATCTGTTGTAGACATAGAATGCATGTCCTGCCAGTTTTATCAGTTTAAACAGAGTTAATGTAAAAAAAAAAGAATATATATATATATATATATATATATATATATATATATATATATATATATATATATATATATATAACATAAAGAGATTAATGTCCCTTTTAAATTTGAGTATAAAACTTTTTGTTCCAGGCAGAAGTATGATTTATTTAGAACAGGGGGTTTCTTAATTTTTTTTTTTTTATTTTTTTTTTAATGTTCTAATAGGTCTAATTTTAAAAATCAAATGATATCCAAAGAGATCTTGTAATGCACTGCATATGGTCAAAATGCAAATGAAGTTTACTAATTATAAATATCACATTTGACTGATCAAAGTTCACATTTTACAGTTTTTATGTGTTATATTGGGTGCTACTTTTTGTTGTTGTTTTTACTGGTTTCTTACAAAAATCTTCATGCATAAATTTCAGCCCTAGTTCTTTCTGATACTCCCATTTTAAATGTTTATGTAAAGCATGTACTACATTTAGCAAATTTGGGTACATGTGAAAGGAATTATTTTGTAATAAAAAAAATGAAACAAATTATAAATGCAGATTTACTGATTATAACTCTGTGGATTTAAATCCAGAGAGTGCAGATTTTTCTCATATATTGCAGTTAGAGTGTGGTTTTTCCTTTAATATTTTATTAATTAAAGGGACAGTCATATCCAAAAAAAATTTCATGATTCAAATAGGGCATGTAATTTTAAACAACTTTCCAATTTACTTTTAGCACCAATTTTGCTTTGTTCTCTTTTATATTCTTAGTTGAAAGCTAAACCTAGGAGGTTCATATGCTAATTTCTTAGACCTTGAAGGCAGCCTCTAATCTAAATGCCTTTTTATTGGTTTTTACCACTAGAGGGCATTAGTGCATGTGTTTCATATAGATAACATTGAGCTCATGCACGTGAATTTACTGTGGAGTCAACTCTGATTGGCTAAAATGGATGTCTGTCAAAAGAACTGAAATAAGGGGGCAGTCTGCTGAGGCTTAGATACAAGGTAAAACGTGTATACTTATAACTGTGTTAGTTAAGCAAAACTGGGGAATTGGTAATAAAGGGATTATCTATCTTTTAAAAGAACAAAAAAATCTGGTGTTGCTTGTCCCTTTAATCATCATTTGGCTCAGAGTAGTTTGTCGATCCAAGAGCTATCTCTAAGTTTAAAGGGACATAAAAGTTAATAGAAAATATTAAATGCATGTGAAGGAGCACAGTTTAAAATTGCTATTATTCATGAAAAATTGCTGTTAAAGCTGCTTATTTTAAATTCAGACATGGTCGATCTTGTTCTCTATTGAATGGTCTGGGGACTCCCATGTTACCTTGTGAATTCTTTTGTGTGGGAATACACTGCTACTTATCACCAGACTGTTCATGGTGCAGAGATCGTTCATGTTGCCAAGACAATGGTTGCCCATGACTTTTTACACCATGTTGTTGCTTCTAATTTTGGCATTGAGGTCCCCCAGCAGTATGGTGATGTCTCTCAGGGCATTTTCTAGAATGGCCTGGAGTCTGTTGTAAAACTTTTCTTTTTCCTCTTCTACGCTGTCATTTGTAGGTGCATAGCACTGGATAGCATTCATGTTAATTCTCTTTTCCTTTGTACAGAAAGCTTGTTCTGATGATTCTGGGGACGTGGACTTTCCATCCAATCAGAACTCTGTTGGCTGCTGGAGATAGCATCAGTGCTACAACCTGAGTGTGTGGGGTGTTCTTTTCCTCGTGTCCAGAATATAGCAGCATTCCTCCTGCAACCAATCTTTTTTGTCCGGACAGTGTCCATCTGGTCTCGTTGGTGCTAAACAGGGCAAGGTTGTAGTTTTTCATCTCCGTTGCCACTTGGCTGTATTTCCTGTCTTGTACATGGTTCTAACATTCCTTGGCCTGATGGTGATGGCCTTGGTCGAAATAAATTGATTTGACTTTGTGGTTTCCAGGGTTCTCTGCTTTCACCACAAGGCATCATAAATCTCCATGAAGGAAATTCCTCTCTCCCCAAGGACGGGATATCTTTTGGTTGACGTTTCTGCCCATTTTGAGCTTATGACACTGCTGAACCTCTTCTAGTTGTGAAGGGAAATAAGCATGATGTGTCTTTCATCTGCTGCACTAAGTTTCCTTGGCCGACCAGTGCATCTATGGTCCTCATCATTGCCCATTTCTTTGTGCTTCTTCAGAAGAGCTTGGATAGCTGGCCGTACTGTTAGATGCTCTGGCCGTTCCTTGGAACTTCAGTCTAGCGTATGTTTTTCCTCCGTTCGCTCTCGTTCCAAGGGTCATTGCTCGAATCAGACAGGAGAGGCCGTTAGTGATTCTCATTGTCCCAGCGTGGCCTCGCAGAATCTGGTATGCGGATCTGGTGGAGATGTCATCTCTTCCACCTTGGAGTCTAATGTTACGGAAGGGCCTTCTACTTCAGGGGCCCTTCCTTCATCGAAATCTCATTTCTCTGAAGCTGGCTGCTTGGAGATTGAACGCTTGATATTATCTAAGTGTGGTTTTTATGAATCAGTTATTGAAGCTATCATTCAGGCTCGTAAGCCTGTGTCTAGAAAGATTTATTATAAGATTTAGCGTATATATTTGTATTGGTGTGATTCCAGAGGTTTTTCTTGGAATAGAGTTAAAATTTCTAGGACTTTTTCTTTTCTCCAGGAGGGTTTGGAGAAGGGTTTATCTGCTAGTACCTTGAGGGGTCAAATTTCTGCTTTATCTATTTTGTTGCATAAACGTCTGGCAGATATGCCAGATGTTGTCTTTTTGCCAGGTTCTGGTAAGAGTCAGGCCTAGGTTTAAATTTGCTACTCCTCCGTGGAGTCTCAATTTGGTTCTGAGAGTTCTTTAACATGCTCCTTTTGAACCTATGCATTCTTTGGATATTAAGTGTTTATCCTGGAAAGTTTTGTTTTTGGTTGCTATTTCTTCTGCTCAAAGAGTTTCGGAGCTTTCAGATTTGCAGTATGAATCTCTTTTCCTTATTTTTCATTCTGATTATGTAGTTCTGCGTACTGCCTTAGTTTTTCTTCCTAAGGTGGTTTCGGATGGGAATATTAATTAAGAGATTGTTGTTCCTTCCTTGTGTCCTGATACTTCTTCTCATAAGGAAAGTTTGTTGCACAACCTAGATGTGGTACGTGCTTTAAAGTTTTATTTACAGGCAACTAAGGATTTTTGTCAGTCTTCTTCCTTATTTGTTGTTTATTCTGGGAAGAGAGAGGGTCAGAAAACTATGGCTTCTTCTCTTTTTTGTTGAGGAGTATTTTTGGCTTGGCTTATGAGACTGCTGGACGGCAGCCTCCTGAGAGAATCACGGCTCTTTCTACCAGGGCTGTTTCTTCTTCTTGAGCTTTTAATAATGGAGCTTCTATTGAACAGATTTGCAGGGCTGCTACTTGGTCATCCTTTCACACTTTTTCAATATTTTACAAATTTGATACTTTTGCTTCGGCTGAGGCTTCTTTTGGGAGAAAGGTTCTTCAAGCAGTGGTGCCTTCTGTTTAGGTTACCTGTCTTGTCCCTCCCTTATCTGTGTCCTCTAGCTTGGGTATTGATTCCCACTAGTAATTGATGATTCCGTGGACTCACCATATCTTAGGAAAGAAAACATAATTTATGCTTACCTGATAAATTTATTTATTTCCGGATATGGTGAGTCCACGGCCCACCCTTTACTTAAGACAGTTTATTTTTCTATAAACATCAGGCACCTCTGCACCTTATATTCCTTTCTCCTTTAGTTTTTGTCGAATGACTGGGGATTGTGGGTAAGGGGAGTGGTATTTAACAATTTTTGCTGTGGTGCTCTTTGCCGCCTCCTGCTGGTCAGGAGAGATATTCCCACTAGATTCCGTGGACTCACCATATCCGGAAATAAATAAATTTATCAGGTAAGCATAAATTATGTTTTTTCTTCAAACATGGGTACGAGATGTCCCGGTTAGGCTGTGGACTTAGTGCCTCAGGGCTGCTAACTAGAAACAAACCCTTACTCCCAGACGCTGATTCCATCTCTCGGTTTTATATGCAAACCAGATAACAGAGAGGCGGTTTTAATTGTTTTTGGAGCCTTTTTCCCTGGGAGTGATAGTCCAGTTTTGTGTAAGGCAACAGGGTCTAGGATTCTATTCATCCTGTTAGTGGTTCCCGGAAAAGTGGGAACTTTTTTCATCATATTTTGGATTTTTAAGTGTCTCAAATAGTTTTCTCAGAGTGCCTTCCTTAAAAATTGAATCCTTTTGGTTCGATTCTTCGTTTGGTCTAAGAGGGTCAGTTCATGATGATCATAGACCTGGAAGACACGGATCTTCAAGCTCCTGAGATTTGTCCTTTTGTCAAACACTTTCAGTTTGGTGCCATTCCTGGACAACATATTGGTTCAGGCGCAGTACTTCCAACGAGCAAACTCTCATTCAGGGATCTTGTTGTATTTTCTTTGTTCCCATGGATGGGAAGTGAATATGAAGATGAGTTCCCTTGTTCCAACTACAGGGGTAGTTTTTCTTAGGGACCTTAATAGCTTCCCTATCTCTGAACTTTTTTCTGACAAGAGGTCAGAATATGAAGGATTTTCCATCTTGCCTCTTTCTACATTTCTATTAGGCCTTCAGTGGCTTAAGGTATGAAGGTAATTGGTCTGATGGTCACTTGTTGGACATTGTCCCTTGCTCGTGTCCATCCAAGAGTTCTGCTGTTATGCATGCTCGGTTAGTAGTATGGGGTTCAGGTGATTCTGTCTTGGAAGACAGGTTTTCTCAGGAGACCTTCCTGGGTTATAGTGCCCACGGTCGCCAGCCGGTTGGGCTAGGGACTATTGATTTGGGAGGAGTCTGTTTTCCCTATTTCCATCTTGGAGTTGAGACCAATATGCAATGTTCTGTTGATCAGTTGTCCTTAGCCCGGGTTATTAGGTTCTAGTTGGACTATTACACCTCAGTGATTGGCATCAACCACCTAGGAGGAACATGGAGTTCTTTAGCCAGTCAGTGGGCGGATGTTCACAATTGCTGTTTATCTTCTATTCATTCCAGGAGTGAATACTGGGAGCGGACTTCTTGAGAAGTCAGACTTTTTATCCGGGCGCTCTTTCTGGAGGTCTCTCCAGATTAACCCTTGACTAGGGGGGTACTGGAGTCGGATCAGTTGGCAGTTTGACTAGCTTCCTAGGATGCAGCCTTTGTGGAGATGTAATCTTTCACCTTGCGGGTTGTTTCTGAGGAAGGACATTCCGATCAGGGTCCTTCCTTCACCCAAACTTATTTTCTCTAAGTCTCTCTGTTTGGTGTTTTGTACACTTAGTTTTGTCCATGGGTAGTTTTTCTGCAGTGGTCATTGTGACCTTGATTCAGGCTCACAAACCTGTTACTGGTAAATTTTTCCATAAGATATGGCACAAATACTTTATTAGTAAGAATCCAGGGGCTACTCTTGGAAGTAGGGTCAGGATTCCTAGGATTTCTCTTTTCTCCAGGTAGGTCTGGAGAAGGGTTGTCAGTGTCTGGCAGAGTCGGATTCTGCATTTTCTACTTGTTTCACGTCTCTGGCGGATGTGTGTATTCTTTTTGTCAGGTCCTGGTTAGTTTCAGGACTGCGTTTTAGTCTGTTGCTCCTATTGGAGCCTTACCCTTGTTTTTTAGTTTTTGCAGCTGGCTCAGGTTGAGCCATTGCATTCCAGAGATATTTAATTTTTATCTTGGAAAGTATTTTTCTTCGCTATCTATTCTGCTCGGAGAGTTTAGAACTCTCGGCTTGCAGTAAAATTCGTCTTATTTTCTTTCAGATAAGGAGGTTCTTTGCCCTAAGTGGTTTGAATATCCTTTTATATGAATCTTGTTGTTCCTTCTCTACATTTTCTTCCTTAATCTTATAAAGAATGTTTGTACACGTCTTGGATATGAGCGTATTTTTAATATTTTTCTACTGGCAACTAGGATTTCGCCAGTTTTCTGTTTGGTTTTCTGGAAAGTGAGAGCCAGGAAGCTGCTGTCTCTTTTTCTCTAACGTATAAGTTTGATTGTTTGGTTTATCAGATTACTGGTCTGCAGTCTTCTGAGAGAGTTATAGTTCTTTTCATCTTGGGCTTTCAAATATAAAGCTTATAAACAGCTTGCAAGGCTACAATTGGTCTTCTTTGCATTTTTTCCAAAATTTTATCAATTTGTATCTTTTGCCTCGGCTGAGGCTTCTTTTGGGAGAAGGGTTCTTCAAACGGTGGTGCCTGCTGTTTAGGTTATCTGTCTTGTCCCTCCCTAATCATCAACGTCCGCTAGCTTGGATATTGATTCCCAACAGTAATTGATGATTCCGTGGACTCACCGTGTCTTAAGAAAGAAAACAAAATGTATGCTTACCTGATTTTTTTTTCTGACAATTTTAGGTTATGTCTATTTCCACTTCCCCTGTACAATGTGACAGCCATCAGCCAATCACAAATATACATTTAAAGTGAATGTAAAGTTTCATCAAGTAGTGCCCGGTTTTTAAAAACACTTTAATTGGTGAAACTTTACATTGCACCATATTTGTAGAAATACTTATCTCTTCGTCTTGAAAGCCGCTCCAGCTGCTCTCCAGCCTGTTGCAAGCCACTTCCTACGTCAGCAATGACGATTCCGGCATCCTCCCCCCCCCCCCAGGGGAAGCATTGCCTAAAGCAACACCATGATTGGAGGAAGGCCGGAGTCATCATTTCTGACGTAGGAAGAGGCTTGCGACGGGCGGGGGAAGCGACATCATCACCGATCCGGCTTTCAAGACGAAGAGGTAAGTATTTCTACAAATATATGGTGCAATGTAAAGTTTCATCAATGAAAGTGCCCCTTTTTTTTAATAGAATTTTTAAAAACCGGGCACTACTTGATGAAACTTTACATTCACTTTAATGTTGGTCCTGCCTGGGTTGGTTGGAAGCTGTTCTGTCTCCACGTGAGCCTGTAAATAAGTCAGCTGGGAGGATTGTGGGAAATTCCCAGCATGTGATATTTAGTACTTTGCAATCAGGTGCTTAGTTTTTGTGAGCGTATTACATCTATTTCTTAAGATTGGAGTATTTTAGGAAGTTAATGCACAATGTTGGAACCTTTCTGTTTGCTTTATTTCTTTTGTAGAATTTATCTTAAACTGAATAGGTTTAGTCCCCCCCCCCCCAGTTTCAATACAGTTGTTGTTGTTTACTAATTCGGACCCCTAATTAAAAAATGATAATGCATAATATTCTCTAACATATATAATATTTTTAAAGGAACATAAATCCCAAAACATTTGTTTCATGATTTCAGTATACATTTATTTTTTTAAATGTACTTTTTTTTTTTTTTTTTTAAAGGAGCTTTATTGAAAAAATAAACAAACATTATACATGAAAGTCAATGGTATGGCATGAAAGAATATACAGCATTTGACAAAGCTTTGACAATCATTTTGCTCCATTTTTACAATTTTTAGAAATTTTCTGTAACATGATATATAACTTTTGTAGATGGGCCCAAAAATTGGGCAAAACAAACACATAAAAACCTAACAGGGCCAGTTGGAGTAAAATAAAAATGATATTGACTTATTTCAGTATGTCGTCACTACTAAGATGGCCGGTCCTTGCGTACCCCTCGACTTCATGTGAATAAGGGAATAGTCAGAGAATAGAAAGGGAGATATAGGGTGCTGAAATAGAGAGAGGTGAAAGAGAAAGAAGGGTGAAAGAAGGGGGGAAAAAAAAAAAAAAAAAAAAAAAAATTAAAAGGGAATAGGTAACTCACATTGTACAACTATCTGTTAAGTTACAGTGGTTCCAGGTCTACTAACTAGCCCGCCAGGCAGGCACCGTCCCACATCTGCAGCAGCGTCATATAGACGTCCAGCTTCTGAATCCTAACATAGTGATATTTTTCCAGAAGCAGGATGTCCTGCACACTTTGTTTCCAATCCGCCAGCGTGGGAATCTGAGCTGATTTCCACCTCCGGGGGACAAGGTTCTTGGCTCCTGTCAACATCAATTTTAGAAGTGTCTTTTTCAGACTGTCCTTTATTTTGTTGGGAAAATGGAACAACAAAATCTCTGGGATTTTTGGAATATCCATCTCCAGAATCACCTGAATCTCCCGCCAAACGGAGGTCCAGAAGGGCTCCAAGAGGGGGCAATCCCACCAGATATGTAAAATCGTTCCTGTCTCCCCGCACCCTCTCCAGCACCTGTCTGAAACTCTAGGGTAGATTGCTCGAAGCCTAGATGGCGTAAGATACCATCTGCTCAGGAACTTGTAGTGAGACTCTTGTATACGAGCTGAGACCGAGACTGTCCTGGCAGCCAGAAAAATACGCTGCCACGCCTCCTCGGACAAATCCGTTCCCAACTCTCTGTGCCACATTCTGGTATAATTTGGAAGGGGGCTGTCCTTGGGATGAAGGAGAAGAGCGTAAATGATAGAGGTCAAATGTCTGGATGGAGTTTTTTTCGTGCATAAAGCCTCGAAGGGTGTAAGGTCCCTCAATAAATGTGTCTTATGTTTGTGGGTGCTTATGAAATGACCTATTTGTAAATAGGTAAGCCAAGACAATGGGATCTCGGGGAAGTCAGCCAAAATCTCTTCCCTTGTCTTTATTCTCCCCATAGAAACAAAGCTGACCACTCTGTTACCGAACACTCTGCTCTGTTCCGGGGGTATTCTAGACTGAAGTGGTAGGTCGGGGTTGGAATATATAGGCGTCAGGGGGGAATACAATGTTGAGACATGGGAGTCCACTTTTATCGTAGTATCCCATACGCTAAACAGCTCCTCCAACAGGGGGTACTTCCGCACACAGGAAGATCTGTACTTAGCAGCCGTCCACAATAGTGGCGATAGTTCCTGCACTTGTAAAGCATCCTTGTCAATAGTAATCCAATCTTTTTGTGGATTACCCTGGCACCACTCAACTATTCTCTGCAGGATCACTGCTTTCCTGTATAGTCTGAGGTCCGGGAGGCTCAGTCCGCCATCTTCCCTAGCTAAATACATCGTTTTTCTGCTTACTCTCGTCTGATCCCCTGCCAAACATATTCTTCAATTAAGCTTTGGAACTGTGTGAGGAAGGTAGGAGGTAAAGGGATAGGTAGTGTTTGAAACAAGTACATTATTCTTGGGAGAACATTCATTTTCACTACCCCTATTCTTCCCAACCAAGAGATTGTTTTGTGTTTCCACCCCGAAAGGTCAGCCGCAACTGTACGTCTAAGCGACATGTAGTTAGCCTCAAAGAGGTCTGCAGCTGAGACAGCTAAGTGTATGCCAAGATATTTCAGTCGGCTTTCTTTTATTTGAAACGGGCTGTGTTCCTTGAGCCATCCCATTACAAGTGGGTCTAAGTTGACTCCCAGAACCTCAGACTTAGTGGCATTCAGTAAGAAGTTTGAGACCCTACCATATTTGTCAAACTCCTGTAGCAAGGCAGGGACCGATGTCTCAGGATCTCGCAGTGTGAACAGAAGATCATCGGCATACATACATATCTTACATTCCCGGTCTCCTATTAGATATCCTTTGATTTGTTTGCAATCGCGGATATTACACGCTAGGGCCTCTACCGAAATGGCAAACAGTAAGGGGGATAAGGGACACCCCTGCCTGGTGCCATTTGAAATATCGAATGACTCGGAAAGAAGACCATTGACCCGTATCCTCGCACTTGGAGAGGAGTAGAGGCTAAAGACTGTGTTAATGAACCGCCTCCCAAATCCCATTCTCCCCAGGGTGCCTCTAAGGAACTACCAGTTCACCCTGTCGAAAGCTTTTTCCGCGTCAGTCGACAACAGGGCGAACGGCAGCCCCCAGTCAACAGAGTGTGAAATCAGCTGCAACACCTTAAGGGTGTTATCCCTAGCTTCCCTACCCGGTATAAATCCGACCTGATCTAAAGCAATCAAGTCTGGTAGGTACTTATTAACTCTGTTTGCTAACACCTTCGCCAAGATCTTGACGTCAGTGTTCAGCAAAGATATCGGCCGATAACTTTGCGGTTTGTCTGGGGCCTTTCCTGGCTTTGGTAATACTGTTATGTATGCCGATAGCATAGATGCCGGTAATACCCCATTGTC
This sequence comes from Bombina bombina, assembly GCF_027579735.1. Taxonomy (NCBI): domain Eukaryota; kingdom Metazoa; phylum Chordata; class Amphibia; order Anura; family Bombinatoridae; genus Bombina; species Bombina bombina. The sequence continues at coordinate 865,100,612 of NC_069500.1, forward strand.
AGGTAAAGTGTTGAACAAGTTCTGGAGGTGCGGCAGAAGCTCCGGGAGAAACACCTTGTAGTATTTTGCACTTAGCCCATCTGGGCCAGGGCATTTACCACTCGGGAGGCTTTTCAGCGCGTTCGCTATCTCCTTCCCGGACAGGGATGTCTCCAGAAAGGCCCCAGCTTCTTTGTCTAAGGTTCGGAGCTGAGTGGTCGTGAGGTAGTCTTGGACCAATTGGCTCTGTGTGGGCATGTCCCCTGATTGAGCGGCCAGGCTGGTTTTGAGATTGTACAGGCCATCGTAATAAACACGGAATACTTCCGCTATACCACGGCTGTCCCGGTGGGTCACATTTCTGTGATCCTTCATGGAATATACATAAGCTTTGAGTTGGGATCGCTTTAGTGTCCTGGCCAGTAATTTACCAGCTTTATCCCCCTCCTCATAGTACCTTTGCCTAAGCCAGATCGCTATTTTATGATTTTCATCACGAAGAAGCTGTCTAAAATCCAATCTGGCTTGTGCCAGTCGATTGTCAATATCGCTATTTAAGGGGTTTTTCTTATGTTGTTCCTCTAATATCTTAATATCAGTTAATAATTGGTTATATCTCAACCTTTTTTGATTCTGCAATCTGGCTTTATGCTTGATAAGATGACCCCTAACAACACTCTTATGGGCCTCCCACACAGTGGAGAGGGGCATATCCTCTGTTAAATTCAATTCGAAGTATTCTCGCATACGCTCTGAGACATCCTCCAGGATGACCGGATCACCCAAGAGGGTCTCATCCAGTCTCCAAATATAGGAGGTAGCAGGCATATCGGGCCACAGCATTTCAAAGGAGACCGGTGCGTGGTCAGACCATGTAATTGGAGCAATATCACTACGTTGCACATATTCAATACCATGAGAGTTTGTAAAAAAATAATCTATACGGGAGTATTTCCTGTGCGGGTTGGAATAAAATGTGAATTCTGTCTCAGTGGGGTGTAACGTACGCCATATGTCATGCAGCAAATGACCTCTAAGCATCGTGTTGATGTGTTTCAATATATGATGAGGCACGCTTGAGAGGCCATTGGAGGTATCCTGTTTTGGGACTAATGGAGCATTAAAGTCACCCCCCATGATGAGAATTCCTTTAGAATGCTCGAGCAATCTCCCCGAGAGCGTTTTGAAAAAGACATGCTGTGCTACATTCGGGGCGTATACATTAATCAGAGTTACTAGAACATTATGTAATAATCCTACCACTATGATGTATCGGCCTTCCCTGTCTCTTACCACGTCCTGCGCCTGAAATGGTACCCTGCGATGTATTAAAATACCCACCCCATTCTGTTTACGAGGGCCGGAGGAAAAGAGAGCAGTTGGATATTTATGGTTGTGCCATTTTGGTTCTGTTTGTTTGGCAAAGTGAGATTCCTGTATAAAAACCACATCCCCCTGAAGCTTATTTAGTTCTCTTGTGACTATGGAACGCTTACCAGGACTGTTCAGACCTTTCACGTTTATTGTTAGAAATCTCAGGGGGTGAACCTGAGGATTATTATGTCTGGCATGCATTATTGAGGAGAAAAAAAAAAAAAAAAAAAAAAAATTATAAAATTAACTGAAAAGAAAGGGGAGAGGGGAAATCGATGGAAGTAAGAAGGGGTTAGGGAAAGAAGCGGCAGAGGGAGGGGCAAGAAGTCAGAAAAGAGTAATAGTTATAGAAGAGAGGATCCTAAATGTACTTTTATTATTAAATGTTCTTTGTTCTTTGGCATTCTTTGTTGAAAAGCAGGTAAGTAGGCAGGCTCAGGAGCATGCACGTATTTGGAGCATTATATAGAATCAGTTTTGCAGCATTACTTTTAGCAATGTTTTACATTTGTAAGAGCACTAGGGGTTACCTATTTAGGTATGCTTTTCAACAAAGAATATCATTAGAACACAGTAAAATTTAAAAGAGAAGTAAACCTTTTTAAAATTGTATTCTCTGTCTCAATTATTATTATAGTGACAGTAAAGTCAAAACTAAACTTTCATTATTCAGATAGAGCACATAATTTTAGACAACATTCCAATATAATGCTCCGATCAAATGTGCTTTTTTCTCCTGTTATTCTTTGTTGAAAGGTGAGTATAAATCTTTAGCATTCTATGGCCGCAGTGTATGCCACAATGTATAACATCATTATAAAACAATGTTGCAAACACTGCTGCCATAGAATGCTGACAACACAATCACATGCTCTATCAGAATCAAGAAAGTTTATTTTTTACTTTACGCTCTCTTTCATTTTTTGAATATGATCGGCATTTGGCGGAAAAACGGTTACATGAAATATACCAAAATGGGCCTAGATCAATAGCTTGGGTTGTCTACTAAAAAAAATTAAAAAGTACATTGTTTTATAGGTAAATCTAAAAAAAAACAAGGCTCTATTTCTGTTTAAAGGGACAGTTAAAGTAAAAAAAAATCTTTCATGATTTAAATAGGGCATGTCATTTTAAACAACTTTCCAATTTACTTTTATTACCAATTTTTCTTTGTTCTCATGGTATTCTTAGTTGAAAGCTAAATCTAGGAGGTTCATGTGCTAATTTCTTAGACCTTGAAGGCTGCCTCTAATCTGAAAGCATTTTGACAGTTTTTCACCACTAGAGGGCGTTAGTTCATGTGTTTCATATAGATAACATTGAGCTCAGGCACGTGAAGCTCCTAGGAGTCAGCACTGATTGGCTAAAAATGCATGTCGGTCAAAAGAACTGAAATAAGGGGGCAGTTTGCAGAGGCATAGATACAAGGTAATCACAGAGGTAAAAAGTATATTATTATAACTGTGTTGGTAATGCAAAATTGGGGAATCTGGAGCTCTTGAAGCTTCAGGCATCTCCTACATATGGAGCTGGAGCGTGATTGGTGCTCCGCCTCCATATGAGGGCAGATTCCTGATCGTTTCAGGAGGTGATCTTCTGCTGGAGCCTGCGGGAGGCGGGTAGGTGGCCCAGCAGGGAAGGAGTGGGAGGGCCCTACGCTACTGAAAAAAAAAAAGGGACAGGGAGGGATGGGGCGGCTACACTATGGAAAAGGGGGTGTGGGGGACCCTAAACTAAAGATCGCAGGTGGGGGGGACACTACGCTACAGAAAAGCAAAAAAATAATAATATATATATATATATATATATATATAACATTTCAAAAAAGAGAGATACAAGTGGGTAGCTAATTGTAGCCACTTAAAAAGACAGGGGTTTTAGCACTCAAAGGGTTAAATGTTCTATAATAGAGGCGATAAAACACCAAGTAGATGAGGAAGCCCCTATGACGTTTGGTCACGTGGGGGGTGAAACGGCCGTTGGCGTGTGACGTCACCTTTGGTCAAGCCTGGACCGGCTTTCCAGTTTACAGTGCAGTGTGCAGTTTGTTAACGAATCTTACTAACAAACCTGTTTTGATTTGCCGAGCCTTCTATTGTCGGTTGCGCATATGGATCCCAGACCGGAGGACTAATATGATGGTTGACGCAACGTATTCATAACATAAGTTTGTTACTGTTTGCAACTTAGCTTTTGTGACAACGGCGCACACAAAGAATATATGCACTTCAACATACTGCAATCAACTAAAAGTGCTAATCCTCATTGAACTGGCAGAATTGGCTAAGGTTATCACCAGCACTACTTTTGAGCTTATGGGCTCTTCTTTGTATTCGAACTTAATACCCAGCATATACTGTATATATTTGGTTCACAGCATTGCAATATATCGGTATATTTTGTACTATTGAATTGATGTACAACAATTTTTCTTTATGCAACAATGTACTTACTGGAGTATGAACATAGATCCCCATTTATAACCATGATAGCTTAGACCTTCTATTTAAAGGGACAGCCTAGGCCAAAATAAACTTTCATGATTCAGATAGGGCATGTAATTTTAAACAATTTTCCAATTTACTTTTATCACCAATTTTGCTTTGTTCTCTTGGTATTCTTAGTTGAAAGCTTAACCTAGGAGGTTCATATGCTAATTTCTTAAACCTTGAAGGCCACCTCTGTTCAGAATGCATTTTAACAGTTTTTCACCACTAGAGGGTGTTAGTTCATGTATTTCATATAGATAACACTGTGCTCGTGCACGAGAAGTTATCTGGGAGCAGGCACTGATTGGCTAAACTGCAAGTCTGTCAAAAGAACTGAAATAAAGGGGCAGTTTGCAGAGGCTTAGATACAAGATAATCACAGAGGTTAAACATATATTATTATAACTGTGTTGGTTATGCAAAACTGGGGAATGGGTAATAAATGGATTATCTATCTTTTAAAACAATAACAATTCTGGTGTAGAATGTCCCTTTAAGAGTGGTGCTATCCTCTGGTTTGGGTGTTGTTCATCCAGAAAGCATACAGCAATACGCTGTTACTACCAATTGTGAATTTAAAACTTTTATGCTTATTACTATTTGTAGCATTGATCCTTATTTAACACGCTTTTGCATGGATCCTCATTTTTGAAACCAAGGTAGCAGATTCCTGTCAGGGTACAGGGCTACCCTCTGGTAGAGGTGTTGCATCCAGCGTCTCTTTGCATATATATGTATCCATGTTTACTGGTTATAAGCTGGCCATGCTTCTTAAAGGGATACTAAACCCACATTTTTTCTTTTATGATTCAGATAGAGCATGACATTTTAAGCAACTCTTTAATTTACTCCTATTATCAATTTTTCTTCGTTCTCTTGCTATCTTTATTTAAAAAGCAGGAATGTAAATCTTAACAGCCAGCCCATTTTAGGTTCAGCACCATGGATAGTGCTTGCCTATTGGTGACTGACATTTATACACCAATAAGCAAGCATAACCTAGGTTCTCAACCAAAAATGTGATGACTCCTATGCACCACATTCCTGCTTTTTAAATAAAGATAGCAAGAGAATGAAGAAAAATTGCTAATATGAGTAAATTAGAAAGTTGCTTAAAATTGCATGTTCTATCTGAATCATTAAAGAAAAAAATTGGGTTTGGTGTCCCTTTAACTTAGATTGTTTGTAGACTGTATTATACATTTAAGAAATAATAAATACTATATGGATGCTCTTTCCCTGTGAGTTATTTTCTACAGAATTTTTTGCATTTATGTGGATAAAGCACAATAAATTAATACATTGGTTGCATCTACTTGGTGTTTTATCGCCTCTATTATAGAATATTTAACCCTTTGAGTGCTGAAACCCCTGTCTTTTTAAGTGGCTACAATTAGCTACCCACTTGTATCGCTCTTTTTTTGAAACGTTAAATACATGCTTTTCAGGGTCTGCACCACATTAAAAATCTTTGAATCTAATAATAAAACATTTTTCCTCTCCCCATTTCTTACAAAATCCCCACATTTTCATACTGGCAGACTGTCTGCCAGTACCTAAGATGGGGGTGACCAGCAGGGGGTGAGGGAGGGATCAGGGGTTAGTAAGTGTCATATGGCAGGGTAATCTCTACACTAAAGCTAAAATTAACCTTTTAAGCTACCTAATTAACCCCTTCACTGTCGGGAATAAAAGAAGTGTGGTGCGCAGCTGCAATTAGCTGCCTTCTAATTACCAAAAAGCAATGGCAAAACCATATATGTCTGCTATTTCTGAACAAAGGGGATCCCAGAGAAACTTGTACAAACATTTGTGCCATGATGGCGCAAGCAGTTTGTAAATAATTTCTGTGAGAAACCCAAATTTTGTGAAAAAAGTACCAATTTTTTATTTTATTTGATGGCATTTTGCGGTGAAATGGTGGCATGAAATATACCAAAATGGGTCTAGATCAATACCTTGGGTTGTCTACTTAAAAATATATATAGATTTGACAGGTAAATAAATAAATAAATAAAAAAAAAAACGAGGCTCTATTTCTGTTTAAATGGAGTTATAGCAAAAATGCTCTGGTATTTTGGACAATTTTTTTTGTCTGGAAGTCCCGCTAGTGAAAGGGTTAAAAAAAAAGCAGCAATGAAATGTTTTTTTTTTTTTAAATCCTGTGTTTTTTTGACGGTATTTATTATCAAGAAATTATAAACTCTATGCAAATATGTTCCCCATATTATTAGATGCCATAAACACCTATAATAGATTATATTTCTATAGTTCTACTACACCTCTCTTACATAAGTATAGAGAATTTTCAACTAGTGATACTCTGCTCTAGATTCATTCGCCGCTCGTTGTCAAGCAGCGGACAAAGATAACCAAGCCATGCACACAATAGATTGCTTTTTAGTCTCAAGCGTGCACAACATTTTGTCACCCAGTAACATCTTTTGCACATTTATCATGTGATCATATTTATAGCACACGCTTTTGTAATACCTCTTTCAATTGGTCCTCGAGACATGAATAATTACTTTTATGCACTATATACATGTCAGTAGTGTGGGCAAAGCTTAACACAATGAAAATGACTCATTTGCCCATGGTACATTTGCATTGCATGCACTTGTAACAACTAATGTGTTTACAATGCAAATAGAGTAAAATAAATATCAAGAGAGCGTATATATTCTATTGATTTATTTTTGTTGCTTTATGTTAGTAAGCTGGAAGTGATTGTAAACTTTGGCTATTGAATCCACACTATGTATAATTATTCATAAAAAGAGGGGCACTTTCATTCATAAAAATAACACTTCATTCTTAAAATAATTACCATTTAGTGATCATAAATATTGCGACAATTGGCTTAAAGGGATGCTAAACCCAATTTTTTTCTTCTTTCATGATTCAAATAGAGCATGCAATCTTAATTTACTCTTATTATCAATTTTTTCTTTGTTCTCTTGCTATCTTTTATTTAAAAAGCAGGAATATAAAGCTTAGGAGACGGCCCATTTTTGGTTAAGAACCTGGGTTATGCTTTGCTTATTGGTGGATAAATGTAGCCACCAATAATCAGGTGCGATTCAGGGTGCTGAAACTAAAATGGACCGGCTCCTAAACGTTACATTCCTGCTTTTTAAATAAAGATAGCAAGAGAACAAAGTAAAATTGATAATAGGAGTAAATTAGAAAGTTGCTTAAGATTGCATGCTCTATCTGAATCATGAAGAAAAAGATTTAGGTTAAAGGGACAGTAAACACCAGAATTTTTGTTGTTTAAAAAGGTAGATAATCCTTTTATTACCCATTCCCCAATTTTGCATAACCAACACAGTTATATTAATACACTTTTTACCTCTGTGATTACCTTGTATCTATGGCTCTGCAAACTGCCCCCTTATTTCAGTTCTTTTGACAGACTAGCATTTTTAGCCAATCAGTGCTTGCTACTAGAAGCTTCACGTGCCTGAGCTCAATGTTATCTATATGAAACACATGAACTAACGCCCTCTAGTGGTGAAAAACTGTCAAAATGCTTTCAGATTAGAGGTGGCCTTCAAGGTCTAAGAAATTAGCATATATACCTCCTAGATTTAGCTTTCAACTAAGAATACCAAGAGAACAAAGCAAAATTTTTAAATAAAAGTAAATTGGAAAGTTATTTAGAATTACATGCCCTATTTAAATCACGAAAGTTTTTTTTTACTTGACTGTCCCTTTAAGTATACATAAAACCTGATTTGTCATTGAACTAAAAAAAAATTATGAGATGCGGGATGAGGAACAGTGCGATGTTTACGATCACTAAATGGTAATTATTTATGAATAATTATAGATAGCATGGATCGAATAGACAAAGTTTACAATCACTTTAATGTTTAACCCTTTTGCTGTTAAGCCTTTTTTACACCACAGTGCTGAGCCAATGCTGAGATTTTTTTTGCTACCTACATTTAAACAATCTTGTAAGTCAAATTTCAGTAAGTGACCCACACAAATTGTAATTTGTTTTTTTCAGCAGGCCCAGCAGATTCACAATATACCATTATTATATTTATATTTCATGGCACATGTGATAGTTGTGGCAAAAACTGTAAAAAACCATGTACATTTTTGCATAGATTTTAGTAAATATTAAAAATGGCCAGGTGACCACTGCTGTTACTGGGATATCCTGACTAATTTGACGGTGTAATTGTAAACTGTTACCACCTGGCTAGCTATACATACAAAATTCTCTTCTCAACTATAGAATAAACTTTATTATGATCTCTAGACATAGCAGATTTGTTACAGAAAGAAAAGAATGCAATAGCACTACACAAATATAGGGTTAGCTCTATTTATATAATACTAAAATTTAAATTGTGAGCTAGAGTGCTTGTGCATAAAAACAATTGCCAATTTTTTTTAAATTTAAACTCGAGCGAATGCACTTACTTAGCACTTCTGTAACCCTTTTCTTCCCATTTAGGAAGAATCCCAAAATATTAGACGCTTTTGTCACTATTCTGGAATAATACTTTTGTTCCAAACCTAATAAAATTGATGCAAATTCGGGTCTTTTTGTGATTTAAATTGTTTTTTATAAACACACATACATGTACAAATTTTAACACGACAAATTATATTAAAAGTTAAGTTTTAACTTGTTAAACCCCACTCTTTGTTCGCCTTTCAAGGACGATGTTTTCAATTTAAAAGGGTTACAGAAGTGCTAAGTAAGTGCATTCTTTCGAGTTTACAAAAAAACCCTTTAGGGTCTTTAGACTCAATTTGGCAATAGCAGATTTGTGGTTTGCATATAATGTAATATCTCCAAGCAAATCCCCATGTGTTTTTTTAACTTTATCTTTTAAATATTTGTTGTGTGGTACTACCACCACCATTTGAAAGAGCAGACATTCTCTTTCAAATGAGGGGTCTTGGAGGTTTGTAGATGCCAAGGGAACTGAGATCGAGAAGTTTAAAAATCTTCCCCCAAGTCCCTTGCAGCTGCTGGTATGTATCCATTTTCAGCCCCCTTTATGACCATGGTGACGTCACCGACATTCCCATAAAGCCTGAGAGTTCCGCTCACTAGGCCACAAATGATTCCCAGTCTGTAGTGAGGGGGATCGCCGAAAACAGCGTTTGATCGGCGATCCCCCTGCATGACAAGAAGGGCTCATAATGTGCTTACAGGTAACAATGCGCATTAAGAGAACACCTTGTCATGTGCATCGAAGGGGTTAAGAAACTACTAAGTATGTGTAATTTTGGAATAAATAATTTAACAATTTTTAAAGGGACACTCAAGTCAGAAAGAGAATGCAGTTTTAAGACACCTTCCAATTCACTTCCATTATCAAATTTTGCATAGTCTTTTTTTATATTCACACTTTCTGGGGAACAAGATCCTACTGAGCATGTGCACAAAATCAGAGTATACACTAGTCTGTGATTGGCTGATGTCTGTCACATGATACAGGGGGATGAAAAATGAGAGATTAAAATAAATTTGTCAGAAAAAAATCTACTGCTTATTTGAATTTCAGAGTAGATGTTACATCATTGTCTTTTTATTATGCACTTGTTAATTGTGCAATTCTACTGCATTGAGAGTGGTCCTTTAAATAACTATCAGCTATCTCGTTATCAGAATAAAGAAATGTTTAAAACATATTATTATTATCATTTATTTGTGTAGCACCACAAAATTCCCTAGCGCTGGAACAACTGCATTATACAGTTGCAAGAAAAAGTATGTGAACCCTTTGGAATGATATGGATTTCTGCACAAATTGGTCATAAAATGTGATCTGATCATCATCTAAGTCACAACAATAGACAATCACAGTCTGCTTAAACACACAAAGAATGAAATGTTGCATGTTTTTATTGAACACACCATGTAAACATTCACAGTGCAGGTGGAAAAAGTATGTGAACCCTTGGATTTAATAACTGGTTGAACCTCCTTTGGCAGCAATAACTTCAACCAAACGTTTCCTGTAGTTGCAGATCAGACGTGCACAACGGTCAGGAGTAATTCTTGACCATTCCTCTTTACAGAACTGTTTCAGTTCAGCAATATTCTTGGGATGTCTGGTGTGAATTACTTTCTTGAGGTCATGCCACAGCATCTCAATCGGGTTGAGGTCAGGACTCTGACTGGGCCACTTCAGAAGGCGTATTTTTTTCTGTTTAAGCCATTCTGTTGTTGATTTACTTCTATGCTTTGGGTCATAGTCCTGTTGCCACACCCATCTTCTGTTGAGCTTCAGCTGGTAAACAGATGGCCTTAAGTTCTCCTGCAAAATGTCTTGATAAACTTGGGAATTCATTTTTCCTTCGATGATAGCAATCCGCCCAGGCCCTGACGCAGCAAAGCAGCCCCAAACCCTGATGCCCCCACCACTATACTTCACAGTTGGGATGAGGTTTTGATGTTGGTGTGCTGTGCCTCTTTTTCGCCACACATAGGGTTGTGTGTTTCTTCCAAACAATTCAACTTTGGTTTCATCTGTCCACAGAATATTTTGCCAGTACTGCTGTGGAACATCCAGGTGCTCTTGTGCAAACTATAAACGTGCAGCAATGTTTTGTTTGGACAGCAGTGGCTTCCTCTGTGGTATCCTCCCATGAAATCCATTCTTGTTTAGTGTTTTACGTATTGTAGATTCGCTAACAGGGATGTTAGCATTTGTGACTTTTGTAAGTCTTTAGCTGACACTCTAGGATTCTTCTTCACCTCATTGAGCAGTCTGCGCTGTGCTCTTGCAGTCATCTTTACAGGACGGCCACTTCTAGGGAGAGTAGCAGCAGTGCTGAACTTTCTCCATTTATAGACAATTTGTCTTACCGTGGACTGATGAACAGCAAGGCTTTTGGAGATATTTTTATAACCCTTTCCAGCTTTATGCAAGTCAACAATTCTTAATCGTAGGTCTTCTGAGAGCTCTTTTGTACGAGGCATCATTCACATCAGGCAATGCTTCTTGTGAAAAGCAAACCCAGAACTGGTGTGTGTTTTTTATAGGGCAGGAGAGCTGTAACCAACACCTCCAATCTCATCTCATTGATTGGACTCCAGTTGGCTGACATCTCACTCCAATTAGCTCTTGGAGATGTCATTAGTCTAGGGGTTCACATACTTTTTCCACCTGCACTGTGAATGTTTACATGGTGTGTTCAATAAAAACATGGCAACATTTCATTCTTTGTACATGCAAACAGGTGTATAATATGTATTAATACTTTCCCCTTCTGGTGAACCGCAGCCGTCCCATAGTCTCTCCCAAGGTCTGTGTGAATATATCAGGTGTGCTAGCTGGAGGCGCTGGTTCAGCTTGTATCAGTCGTTGGTATCTTCCTTTCCTTCCTCGGTTGTATAAGTCTAGGTACAAAATAGTGGTGCTGAAATATCAGACAATACACCATACAAAGGTGAATATCTACTCACAGTGTATATTGCAGGTTACCGGCTCCTTCCCAATATGAAAAGACAATATCACAGATTCAGTAAAAAAGTTTGTCTTTATTTGGCTCAACGCAAAAGCGTTTCAACGGTCCCAGCCGTCTTTCTCAAGAGCAATAAAAGTGCTTTACAAACCAAAGCATACCTTTCCGCTGCACAGGCGGCCTTTAAATACATGTCAGTTACGCTACCTGCTTCCCCATTGGAGGAGAGCAGGCTTACACCCGATTCAAAATTTCAATTGTAAATTTAAAATAAACATCTAAAAAAACATAAAAAACAATATTAATTATATTAGAAACTATAAGTTTGTTTTAAAATATAAAATTTCTGTAGATATCATCATTTTTGCCGGTTTTGTAGTTCCCTTTCAGGTAGTTTTCTGTTTCAAGTTCTCTTTCAGGTCCGGTATGTCAGTGAAGATCACATGTTATAGGTTGTCCAATGAAATTCAGAATTAAAATGGATACATACACTTAGAACATATGCCCAATGGGGTCTAAATAAGGACACAAAAATTGCTGCCTTTGTCTAAAAAACTCTTAACATAGGAAAGGGGGGACAAAATAAATGATAAATTCAAAAGATGAAAATATGGGGCCTAAATAAATCAGTAACATTTTTTGTTCTTGTTGAGGTGAATACGATTATAAGGACACACACAGAAGAAAAAAAAAAGGGGGGGCAAAATAAATATGTATTTATACAGACAGTTCATGTCATATCATCACACTTAATGTTTATATATACACATATTGTACAAAAGAATATAATTCTCACACTTAATTTCAAGAAATTATATGCAACACACAAGTCGCTGAGTCAATATTTAACATTCAATAAATATAGAAGTCTATTTATAATATGAATGTTTAATTATGAAAAGTATCTATTCCAATTTGTAACATACTTCTAAGTGGCAATTTATTCTACCTCCTCTAAATATTTGGATAAGCAGAATTCATATAAGAAACTTTGTATCTGTGAATAACACTTATGTCTTTTTATTTTGAGAAAATCAGAAACTGTTTTTCATTGGACATTTGATAACATGTGATACCCACTGACATATCAGACCTGAAAGAGAACTTGAAACAGAAAACTACCTGAAAGGGAACTACAAACCCGGCAAAAATGATGATATCTACAGAAATTTTATATTTTAAAACAAACTTATAGTTTCTAATATAATTAATATTGTTTTTTATGTTTTTTTAGATGTTTATTTTAAATTTACAATTGAAATTTTGAATCGGGTGTAAACCTGCTCTCCTCCAATGGGGAAGCAGGTAGCGTAACTGACATGTATTTAAAGGCCGCCTGTGCAGCGGAAAGGTATGCTTTGGTTTGTAAAGCACTTTTATTGCTCTTGAGAAAGACGGCTGGGACCGTTGAAACGCTTTTGCGTTGAGCCAAATAAAGACAAACTTTTTTACTGAATCTGTGATATTGTCTTTTCATATTGGGAAGGAGCCGGTAACCTGCAATATACACTGTGAGTAGATATTCACCTTTGTATGGTGTATTGTCTGATATTTCAGCACCACTATTTTGTACCTAGACTTATACAACCGAGGAAGGAAAGGAAAGGAAAGGAAGATACCAACGACTGATACAAGCTGAACCAGCGCCTCCAGCTAGCACACCTGATTTCATTCTTTGTGTATTATTAGTTTAAGCAGACTGTGATTGTCTATTGTTGTGACTTAGATGATGATAAGATCACATTTTATCACCAATTTGTGTAGAAATCCATATCATTCCAAAGGGTTCACATACTTTTTCTTGCAACTGTATCCGTTTCTCTGGCTGTCTATCTATCATCTATTCTGACACATTAACAGGACATGAAACCCAACATTTTATTTTTCATGATTGAAATAGAGTATGCAATTTTAATTAAATTTCCAATTTGCTTAGTTTATTTAATTTTCTTTGTTCTGTTGATATCCTTTGTTGAAAAGCATATCTAGGCTCAGGGGGCAGCTGTGTGTCTACGGGGAGCTAGCTAGTGATTGGTGGCTACACCATTTGACTCTCTTCATTGGCTCACTAGATATGTTCAACTATCCAGATCCTTCAGCAAATTATATCAAAAGAATGAAGTAAAAATTGGGATTTTCATGTCATTTTAAATAAAGGTGTTGAATAATTTGTATGGTCTTGTTTCCATGGATCTGAATTAGTAAAAATCATCTGTTTTGTCCATTTTTATATATACAAAAAAAATTGACTACAGGATTTAGTTGCCATGGTAATTTATTTGGCATACAATTCTTTTATGACAAAAACAGAAACTTTTTTCTCTGGTATTTATTTACAAAATCCTAATGCAGTTAGAATCTGCCTCTGTCACTGCATCATTCTGTTCAGCGAGTGATTAATGAGTTACATTCTGCTCTCGATAGCTTCCCAGACGCCAAGTTCGTAAAAGGATAGTACAGTACTTTTTTTTTTTTTTTTTTTAATCGAGCACAAAAGTGCAAAAAGAAAATGTTTCAGTGTGTTAGAGCGTTTTATGACTCAGATAGAGCATGCAATTTACATCTGTTATCTAATTTGCTTCATTCTCTTGGTATCTTTTGCTTAAAAGGACACTAACCCCATTTTTTTTTCATGATTCAGATAGAGCAGTAATTTTAACACAACTTTCTAATTTACTCCTATTATCACTTTTTCTTCATTCTCTTGCTATCTTTATTTAAAAGCAGGAATGTAAAGCGTAGGAGAAGACCCATTTAAGGTTCAGCACCCTGGATAGCGCTTGCTTATTAGTGACTACATTCAGCCAACCAATAAGCAAGCAAAACCTAGGTTCTGAACAAAAAATGGACCGGCTCCTAAGCCTTACATTCCTGCTTTTTAAATAAAGATAGCAAGAAAATGAAGACAAATTAATAAAAGTACATTAGAAAGTTGCATAAAATTGCACGCGTTATCTGAATCATTAAAGAAAAATACTAAATTTAGTATCCCTTTAAATATCAGGAATGCACTACTGGGAGCTAGCTTAAAGACAATGACAATAAGCATTTATGTGCAGCCACCAATCAGCAGCTTCTGAGCCTACCTAGGTATACATTTCAAGAAACAATACCAAGAAAATGAAACAAATTACATAATAGAAATAAATTGGCCAATTATTTTAAATGGCATGCTCTATCTGAATCATGAAAGAAAAAAATGGGATTTTATGTCCTTTAATGTCAGCTCCAAATAAGCAATGCGCTACTGGGACCTAGCTGAACACATCTGGTGAGCCAATAAAAATAAGTGTATGCGTGCAACAGCCAATCACCAGCTAGTTCTCAATAGTGCATTGCTGCTTCTGAGCCTACCTGGTTATGAAGATTGCAAAGAAAATGAAGCAAATTTTGATAAAATAAGTAATTTGAAAAGTCTCTTAAAATTGCATGTTCTATCTGAACTATAAAAATGTAATTTTGACTTTCATCTCGCTTTAATATTAAATTGGAACTGTAGCAAAGCTTTTAAATTGTTTTACTTTGGTGGGGGAGTGGATTAAGGGGGTACAAAGAATATAATAGTTTTTTAATTAATACACACATGTTACTCAGTTTCTCTAATCCATTTGCTAAAATATGATTTTAAAGGGACATGAAACCCATTTTTTTTCCTTTTATGATTTAGATAGAGTGTGACATTTTTAAGCAGTGTTTCTCAACTCTAGTCCTCAGGACCCTTAACAGGCAAGATATTCATTATATCTTAACTAGACCACAGGTAAAATAATCAGCTGATGAGAGCTGAGAGCAGGTTAGTAACCATGGTTACTGATCAGCTGATTATTTCACCTGTGCTCTAGTTAAAGTGACATGAAACTCAAACATTTTCTTTCATGATTCAGATAGATAATACAATTTTAAACAACTTTCTAATTTACTTCTATTATCTAATTTGCTTCATTCTCTTGGTATCATTTGTTGAAGGAGCAGCAATGCACTACTGGTTTCTAACTGAACACATGGGTGAGCCAATGACAATCGGCATATATATGCAGCCACCAATCAGCAGCTAGAACCTAGGTTCTTTGCTGCTCATGAGCTTACCTAGATAAACCTTTCAGCAAAGGATAACAAGAGAAGGAAGCAAATTATATAATAGAAGTAAATGGGAAAGTTGTTTAAAAGTGTATGCTCTATCTGAATCATGAAATAAAAAATGTGGGTTTCATTTCCCTTTAAGATATAATGAATATCTGGCCTGTTAAGGGTCCTGAGGACTGGAGTGGAGAAACCATTTCCAATTTACTTCAATTCTCAAATTTGCTTTATTTTGTTGGTCTTCCTTGTTGAATGAGAAGTTTTGCTCTACTGGGAGTTGAAAACATTGGGACAGGCAATCACAATAGGCATATATGGGAGTAACCAATCAGCAGCTAGCTTCCAGTAGTGCATTACTGCTGCTGAACCTAACTAGGTATGCTTTTCAATAAAGGATACCAGGAGAACAAAGTAAATTAGATAATATACATTTAATTAACAAGTTGTTTCAAATTGCGTGCTCTATCTGAATTGTTAAATAATTAGTTTGGGGTTTATTTCTCTTTAATTTTGAATGTTCTGTTCAATTCTCCATAAAAACATATTTGTGTGGATTGTAATGTTCTCCTCTTAAAGGGCCATTATAGTTGAAAAATGACATGCTCTAATCCGTTAGAGCATGCAATTTTAAGACTATCGACCCTGCAGTACTGTGTGTTTAGCCATTGCAAAGGGGTTAAACACACACTAGAAGTTCTGAGGAGCACTGCTGGTCTCGACTGCTGGTCGAGTCGCTGATCCAATCAGCAGCGCTAGATGCACATCTGAGTTGTACAACTAGCGCAGCTGATTGGATAATTAGTGAGCTCCGCTTAAGAATAGCAGTGCTCTGCGGGTCTCAATCCGCACCTTGACTGTGTGTTTAACCTCTTTGCAGGGGTTAAACACACAGTACTGCAGGGTCGATATAGTCACAAAATAACATGCTATAACGGATTACAGAATGTCAATTTTTGACTACAATGACTCTTTAAAGTAGCCAATGTGTACTGATGGAAATGTAGAAGAGGAAAAAAGGAAGATGTTGTATTGTGTTCGTCTGTGTGTCTCTAAGGGCCCAAAGATCTAAAGCTCTCTGGTCTAAAGAGATTATCTAAGAAGTCTCATCAGTACTGTAAGGTCCTTCAAAGAATTTAGAAATGCAAATTTTAGCTTGAGATCAGTGTATTTAGCTATACAGGACAGGGTTCTGTATATAAAGCATAGACATGTAAGTACAATATAATGCTCAAAAAAGCCCCCCAGAGATTTAGCGGGATTAGTTTCCATGCAGACGAGCTTTTTTTTTATTTTTTATCATGCGGCTATAAATCTACGCAGTAACATAAACAAATATACCATTATAGGATGATATATTGTCCTATATCTATTTAAAACATTTGAAGACTGTTTAATATATTCTTTTTCTTTGGATTTGTAAGAAAGTCAGCTAGGTGTGTACAAAATGGACTGTCGTTTAAAAGGTTGGGTTGTTTTTTTTTTGGAGACTATAAATCTTACTACCTTTTCCTGCACAGATTGTTCCATCGTTCTCTGATTTCACAATTATGACCTTTTTCCCTCTGCTGAAAGGATTGCATAATGTACGATTGTCTTCTTGACAAAAAGGAAAAACAATTAAATGGACAGTAAACATTGGGAAAATGTGCAGAATTATGTAACATGGCAATAGCCTAATGATTTATTTTTACTTGCTAATTGCATAATATGTCCCCATAAAATATATTTTCCTCTACCGTCAAGTCGTCCTCTTCAGTGCAGCTGCTTTATCAAGCACGCCATTGAATTACCAGTAGCGCACTCCTGCACTAACTAAAGCTGTTGGCTGTTTAGTTAGTGCAGGAACGCGCTACATATAATTCAATGGCACAATCGGCTCATTGTGATTAGACACTGACCATGTGAGGCCCTGTTTGAAAAAGCAGCCACGCTGAAGAGGACGGCTTCACGGTAAAGGTAAATATACTTTGGTGGGACATATTATGCAATTAACAAGTAAAAATAATTCATAACGCTATCGTCATGTTACATAATTCTGCACAGGCACTTCCGTCTTCTTCACAGGGTGATGTATAGAGCGTTCCCACCCGCTCTATACGTATGTCTGAAGCGCGCACCCGTGGAGCTCTTTATCTGTGCATGCGGTAAAATTCGATATTCTTACAGCGCAACTTAAATATTAAATATACATATGTCCATTTCAATATTCTCAAACATAATATACAGTGTCATTAGAAGACTGATTCTTACTAATTCTTACTTGCAGGCGATCGTTGTTTAATCCTCAATTTCCAAATGTGTGCAATAGAGCATGCACGTTGCGTGACCGTGCATCCCTTCTGAATCTGGAGATTATGTTCTAATGCATGCGCAGAAGAAGCGCATGACGTTTTAAAAAAAGGGGTTGGTTCCCCCCGGGGGGGGGGGAAACAGGATTGGCCATCGTTGTTGTCAGTCATTCTCAAGGAGAGGGACAAATATGGCGGGCGGAGGAAGTATTTTTTAAACTATTATAATTACAAAAAGGAAAACCGATGAATTAAAGTGCCCCTAGGTTGTATTGCTTAAGAATATGGTGTTAACTGCTATCGTTAACACCCTCCAACGCCCACCGACCATGCACGAAATCTAGGCATCATCCTGGACTCATCGCTCTCCATGGACCGGCAAATCAACGCTGTCTCTTCTGCATGCTTCCACACACTTCACCTGCTGCGAAAGATCTTCAAATGGATCCCAACCGAGACCAGGAAGACTGTCACTCACGCCCTCGTCAGCAGCCGACTGGACTATGGTAACGCACTCTACGCTGGCACCACCATCAAGCTCCAAAAGAGACTACAGCGCATCCAGGACTCCTCGGCCAGACTAATCCTTGACATCCCTCGTCAATGCCACATCACCAAACACCTGCGCAACCTGCACTGGCTCCCCATCAACAAAAGAATAACCTTGAAGCTTCTCACCTACGCATTCAAGGCTTTCCACAACATCGGTCCCGAATACTTGAACCACCGCGTTACCTTCTACACCCCTACCAGACAACTTCGATCGGCTGACCAAGCCCTCGCTGTCATCCCCCGCATCAGGAAAACCACAGCGGGAGGCAGATCCTTCTCTCACCTGGCAGCCAAGACTTGGAACACCCTCCCGCTGCACCTCAGACAAGCTACCACCCTAACTAAGTTCAGAAAGGACCTCAAGACCTGGCTCTTCGACTGAACTGCAACCCTCAGCGCCTTGAGACCCTTATGGGTGAATAGCCGCGCTTTACAAGAACCCAATAGATAGATAGTTGACTTTACATTCACTTTAACAGCTCTGCTGGGGTGCTCTTTGCCACCTCCTGCTGGCCAGGAGTGAATATCCCACTAGTAATTGGAATGATTTGTTGACTCTCCATGCCTGGAAATAAATAAATTTATCAGTTAAGCATACATTTTGTTTTTTAGCCCCATATCTGATTTGTAATGAAGAAATAGTTTATAATTAATAAAATATAATCTATAACAAACCTGCCAACTGTCCGTATGTAAGAAGAGCCCTGTCCCTCTGAGACAGCATATGTACTGATTCCCCTTAGCCTTTCTAAGAGACCACCCAGACACACCATCCTTCTGCTCAGGCATGCCCCATGATGCTGCCACTAACCATCCATTAACCCCTTCAATACAAGAGACTTTTTAGTATTTTTGCTATCACTCCATTTAAATAGAAATAGTCTTGTGTTTTTTATTAACCTATATATAAAAAAATAATAATATATATATATATAATATATTTATTTGTAAACAACCCAAGCTATTGATCTAGGCCCATGTTGGTATATTTCATGCCACCGTTTCACCATCATCATATTAAAGTGAAAGTCAATCCTAGCGTTTTACAAACGCTAGGATTGACTTTTGAAACAAATAAAGGGGACTTTCATTCATAAAGTATAAGATACTTCATGTGGAAAGCTCCTTTATTTGTTTCAACCGATCGCCGTTCTTAGCTGCTATAGCAGCCCACGGCTAAAATATTTTTTGGCTAAGAGGTGACGTTTTCACCTTTTAGCCAATAGCCGTGCGGTAAATCCGGCTTGAAAATTGAAAATGTCACCTCTTAGCCAAAACATTTTTTAGCCGTGGGCTGCTGTACCAGGTAAAAACGGCGATCGATTGAATCATATAAAGGAGCTTTCTACATGAAGTGTCTTATACTTCATGAATGAAAGTCCCTTTATTTGTTTCAATAGTCAATCCTAGCGTTTGTAAAACGCTAGGATTGACTTTCACTTTAAGAAAAGTTAACATTTCTCTTGTAAGGTGTATCCAGTCCACGGATCATCCATTACTTGTGGGATATTCTCCTCCCCAACAGGGAGCTGCAAGAGGATCACCCACAACAGAGCTGTCTATATAGCTCCTCCCCCAACTGCCACTCCCCAGTCATTCTCTTGCAGCTCTCGACATGGGTAGTTGCTAGAGAGATGTGGTGCATTAATGTAGTTTATCTTCAATCAAAAGTTTATTATTTTCAAATGGTACCGGAGTTGTACTATTTTAGCCTCAGGCAGAAAGTTGAAGAAGAGTCTGCCTAAGGTTTTTGATGATCTTAGCAGTTTGTAACTAAGATCCACTGCTGTTCTCACACATAACTTAAGAGATGAGTAACTTCAGCTGGGGGAATGGTGTGCAGGGTCTCCTGTTCTGAGGTATGTGCAGTTAAAAAAATTTCTAGAGAGAGGATAAGCTAGAAAATGCTGACAGTACCTGATTTATTTAAGGTAAGCCTGATTACAGTGATTTAATAACGACTGGTATCATGCTTGCTGTAAAGGGTAATATTTTTGTTATTTACCCTCATTACTGAATAGATATAACGTTTGCTTGATGTATATAAACGTTTATTACAAATGGTGATAAAACTTTATTCTGGGGCCCAGTTTTTCCACATGGCTGACTAGATTTTGCCTAGGGATAGATTTTTATGGCCCTCTCACTGTGAGTACAGGTTGGGAGGGGCCTAATTTCAGGCCTAAATCGTGCAGTAGTTTTTGCAGCTTGAGACTTCCAGCTTCCCTGAAGGAGTCCACTGAACATATAGGACCTCTCTAAAGGGTTTTTGTGCCTTCCAAAGTCGTTGTATGGGCAGGTAGGGCCACAGCAGAGCTGTGGCAGTTGGTTGTGACTGTTTAAAAACGTTTATATCGTTTTTTTGATCCGGTTTTGAAACTAAGGGGTTAATCATCCATTTGCAAGTGGGTGCAATGCTATTTAAGTCTATTATACACACTGTAAAAATTTCGTAAAATGTACTGCTTTTTTCACTGTTTTGCAGTTTCTGTGATTGTTTTTTTCTCTTAAAGGCACAGTACCGTTTTTATTTTTTGCTTGTTCACAGTTATTAAAGTGTTTTACAAGCTTGCTGGTCTCATTACTAGTCTGTTTAAACATGTCTGACATAGAGAAAACTCATTGTTCATTATGTTTAGAAGCCATTGTGGAACCCCCTCTTAGAATGTGTACCAAATGCACTGATTTTACTATAAGCTATAAAGATCATATTCTGGCTTTAAAAGATTTATCACCAGAGGAAACTGACAAGGGGGAAGTTATGCCGACTAACTCTCCCCACGTGTCAGAACCTATGACGCCCGCTCTAGGGGCGCCAAGCACATCTAGCGCGCCCATAGCTTTTACCTTACAAGACATGGCGGCAGTTATGGATCATACCTTTACAGCGGTATTGTCCAAACTACCAGGGTTACAAGGAAAGCGAGACAGCTCTGGGACTAGGAAAAATACAGAGCACTCTGACGCTTTAGTAGCTATGTCTGATATTCCCTCACAATATGCAGAAGCTGAGGAAGGAGAATTTCTATCTGTGGGTGATTTTTCTGACTCAGGGAAGATAATTCAACCTGATTCTGATATGTCTACATTTAAATTTAAGCTTGAACACCTCCGCGTGTTGCTCAGGGAGGTTTTAGCTGCTCTGAATGACTGTGACACCATTATGGTCCCAGAGAAATTGTGTAGTTTGGATAAATAATATGCAGTGCCTGTTTACACTGATGTTTTTTCCAATACCTAAGAGGTTTTCAGAAATTATTACTAAGGAATGGGATAGACCAGGTGTACTGTTCTCTCCCCCTCCTGTTTTTAAAAAGATGTTTCCCATAGATGCCGCTACACGGGACTTATGGCAAACAAACGATCCCTAAGGTGGAGGGAGCAGTCTCTACCCTAGCGAAGCGTACAACTATCCCAGTCGAGGACAGTTGTGCTTTCCTAGATACAATGGATAAAAAGTTAGAGGGTTACCTTAAGAAAATGTTTATTCAACAGGGTTTTATTCTCCAGCCTCTTGCATGCATTGCCCCTGTCACTGCTGCTGCGGCCTTCTGGTTTGAGTCTCAGGAAGAGGCTCTACAGGTAGAAACCCCATTGGATGATATACTTGACAAGCTTAAAGCTCTTAAGCTAGCCAATTCATTTGTTTCTGACGCCGTTGTTCATTTAACCAAACTAACGGCTAAGAACTCAGGTTTTGCTATTCAAGCGCGTAGGGCGTTATGGCTTAAATCCTGGTCAGCTGACGTTACTTCAAAGTCTAAGCTTCTCAATATTCCCTTCAAGGGACAGACCCTATTCGGGCCCGGACTGAAGGAGATCATTTCTGATATTACTGGAGGAAAAGGTCACGCCCTTCCTCAGGATAGGTCCAACAAATTAAGGACCAAATAGACTAATTTTCGTGCCTTTCGAAACTTCAAGACTGGCGCAGCATCAACTTCCTCTAATACTAAACAAGAGGGAAATTTTGCCCAGTCCAAGCCGGTCTGGAGACCTAACCAGGCTTGGAACAAAGGAAGGCAGGCCAAAAAGCCTGCTGCTGCCTCTAAGACAGCATGAAGGATTAGCCCCCGATCCGGTAACGGATCTAGTAGGGGGCAGACTTTCTCTCTTCGCCCAGGCTTGGGCAAGAGATGTCCAGGATCCCTGTGTGTTGGAAATTGTGTCCCAGGGGTATCTTCTGGACTTCAAAGCTTCTTCCCCAAAAGGAAGATTTCACCTCTCACAATTATCTGCAAACCAGATAAAGAGAGAGGCATTCTTACATTGTGTTCAAGACCTCCTAGTTATGGGAGTGATCCACCCAGTTCCAAGGGAGGAACAGGGGCAAGGATTCTATTCAAATCTGTTTGTGGTTCCCAAGAAAGAGGGAACCTTCAGACCAATCTTAGATCTCAAGAGCCTAAACAAATTTCTCAGGGTCCCATCCTTCAAAATGGAGACTATTCGAACCATCCTACTTATGATCCAGGAGGGTCAATATATGACTACCGTGGACTTAAAGGATGCTTATCTTCACATTCCGATACACAGAGATCATCATCGGTTTCTCAGGTTCGCCTGCCGTGTTCTTTATTCTACTTCTCGCCCTTCAGTGGCTCAGTGTATGGAAGTAATCGGCTTAATGGTAGCGGCATTGGACATAGTGCCATTTGCCCGCCTACATCTCAGACCGCTGCAACTCTGCATGCTCGGTCAGTGGAATGGGGATTACACAGATTTGTCCCCTCTACTAAATCTGGATCAAGAGACCAGGGATTCTCTTCTCTGGTGGCTATCTCGGGTCCATCTGTCCAAAGGTATGACCTTCCGCAGGCCAGATTGGACAAAAGTTACAACAGATTCCAGCCTTCTGGGCTGGGGTGCAGTCTGGAACTCCCTGAAGGCTCAGGGATCGTGGACTCAGGAGGAGGCACTCCTTCCGATAAACATTCTGGAACTAAGAGCGATATTCAATGCTCTTCAGGCTTGGTCTTAGCTAGCTGCAGTCAGGTTCATCAGATTTCAGTCGGACAACATCACGACTGTAGCTTACATCAACCATCAAGGGGGAACAAGGAGTTCCCTAGCAATGTTGGAGGTTTCAAAGATAATTCTATGGGCAGAGATTCACTCTTGCCATCTATCAGCTATCCATATCCCAGGAGTAGAGAACTGGGAGGCGGATTTTCTAAGTCGACAAACTTTTCATCCGGGGGAGTGGGAGCTCCATCCGGAGGTGTTGGCACAGTTGATTCAACTTTGGGTATGTGTTTCCACCGTTTCCTCTGCTCCCTCGTCTGATTGCCAAGATCAAGCAGAAGAGAGCTTCGGTGATTTTGATAGCACCTGCGTGGCCACGCAGGACTTGGTATGCAGATCTGGTGGACATGTCATCCTTTCCACCATGGACTCTGCCGCTGAGACAGGACCTTCTACTTCAGGTTCCTTTCAACCATCCAAATCTGATTTCTCTGCGTCTGACTGCTTGGAGATTGAACGCTTGATTTTGTCAAAGCGTGGTTTCTCCGAGTCGGTTATTGATACCTTAATACAGGCGCGAAAGCCTGTCACCAGGAAAATCTATCATAAGATATGGTGTAAATATCTTCATTGGTGTGAATCCAAGGGTTACTCATGGAGTAAAGTCAGGATTCCTAGGATATTATCCTTTCTCCAAGAAGGATTGGAGAGGGGCTTATCCGCTATTTCTTTAAAGGGACAGATTTCTGCTCTGTCTATCCTTTTGCACAAACGTCTGGTTGAGGTTCCAGATGTTCAGGCGTTTTGTCAGGCTCTGGTTAGAATCAAGCCTGTGTTTAAACCTGTTGCTCCACCATGGAGTTTAAATTTAGTTCTTAAAGTTCTTCAAGGGGTTCCGTTTGAACCTTTGCATTCCATAGATATTAAGCTCTTATCTTGGAAAGTTCTGTTTTTAGTAGCTATCTCCTCAGCTCGAAGAGTTTCGGAGTTATCTGCTTTACAATGTTATTCCCCTTATCTCATTTTCCATGCAGATAAGGTAGTGTTACGTACCAAACCTGGTTTTCTACCTAAGGTGGTATCTAATAAGAATATCAATCAGGAGATTGTTGTTCCGTCACTGTGTCCTAATCCTTCTTCGAAGAAGGAATATCTATTACACAATCTTGACGTGGTTCGTGCTTTAAAGTTTTATTTACAAGCTACTAAAGATTTTCGTCAAACATCTGCATTGTTTGTTGTCTACTCTGGACAGAGGAGAGGCCAAAAGGCTTCGGCAACTTCTCTCTCTTTTTGGCTAAGAAGTATAATCCGCTTAGACTGCTGGCCAGCAGCCTCCTGAAAGAATTACGGCTCATTCTACTAGAGCGGTAGCTTCCACATGGGCTTTTAAGAATGAGGCTTCTGTTGAACAGATTTGTAAGGCGGCGACTTGGTCTTCGCTTCATACTTTTTCTAAATTCTACAAATTTGATACTTTTGCTTCTTCGGAGGCTATTTTTGGGAGAAAAGTCTTACAGGCAGTGGTGCCTCCCTGTCATTTCAAGGCAGGTGTTTTTTATTTTTAAACTACAGTCACCACTGCACCCTATAGTTTCTCCTTTCTCTTGCTTGTCTTCGGTCGAATGACTGGGGAGTGGCAGTTGGGGGAGGAGCTATATAGACAGCTCTGCTGTGGGTGATCCTCTTGCAGCTCCCTGTTGGGGAGGAGAATATCCCACAAGTAATGGATGATCTGTGGACTGGATACACCACAAGAGAAATAAATTTATCAGGTAAGCATAAATTATGTTTTTCACAAACTTTTGGTTTCTCACTGAAATCATTTATAAACCACGTGTTCAGTCATAACACAAATGGTTGTAAAATCTTTTCTGGAATCCTATACTTTCCGAAAGAGCAGACATATATGGCTTTGCCTTTGCTTTTTGGTAATTAGAAGGCCACTATTTCAGTAGTGCACCACACTTCTGAAATTCCTATCTATCTATCTATCTATCTATCTATCTATCTATCTATCTATCTATCTAATCTATCTAATCTATCTATCTATCTGCACACACACACATACTGTATATAGTACACCACCAAGCTGTTACAAATGTTATATATAGGAATTGAAGCCGATATGACTTGGCTTCTCTGGGGTACTGGTAAAAAAATATAGGCAGCTGTTTTATCATTTATAAATCACATAAATGCAAAGCTATTTTAGGATTTCTACATTGTGAGCCTACAATGCATTGCTCAACCAATACCCAGTCAGTTATGATTGGAAGATAACGTATATAAAAGATACACATTACTCAACTTTTCTGTAGGTTTGCAAAATGTAAAACAGAAGCAAATACGTTTGTTCTCTGAGACCTGCACAAATATAGAAAAGGGAAACAAGTTTTCTATAAAAGGGAAACAAAACTGGAGGAAAATACTTACTCATACCAAAGTTCTGAATGTCATTTGAAATGTGTTATCTAAAGTGAAAAACGTACTTGTAATTTATACTTGGAAGTTTCTTTTCTTGCTTTTTTTTTTTTCTTTGCTTTTTTTTTTATCGAAAGCCAGCATGACCAACAGGTTAGATTTGATTTAAAAGGATATGAAACGCAAACATTTTCTTTTGTGAGTCACCATTTAAAAAATAAATAAATCTAATTTTCTTCTAGTATCAAATTTGTTTTGTTCCCATGATATTCTGTGTTGAAGAGATACCTAGGTAGACATCTGGAGCAATACATGGAAACATTTTGGGTTTCATATACCTTTAACGCAAATAGATTTAACCCCTTAACGACCGTACCCTGTACGTCGCTGGTCATTAAGTGATTGTGTGGCTATAGTAGCACGGGTCTTTCCACTAGTGCCAAGACTGCGCTATTAGACCCTCCCTCCACAAGGCTTGCTAAAATAGTGCGATCTTGCCGCTGGCGGCACCCCAATAGAAAGGGTACGTCGCTTGTCATTAAGGGGTTTAATCGCGATTTAGATAACTAGTCTGTAAGTCTCGATTTAAATTAAGGTTTTCTTTATAAAGGTTTCAGTTTTAGAATAATAACTTTTCAGATAATTTTTCCAGTTATACCAGAAAATTACTGATTTTAGTTAACCCTTTGAGTGCTAAGCTGGATTTGAGGAGTTTTTTTTAATTTTTATTTTTTTAAAATATATGCCGTCATCAGCACCTGACTGGGAAAATTTGCGACGGCTCTCAGCCGTCGTTAGCACTCAGTAAGTTAAATAGCATTAGAAATACATAGATAATTATGAAATTATTGGGAGGTGAACTATCTCCATTTTATTAGGTTAATCATTTATATTTGATCAACTTTTCAGTTGTACTTTATTGGAAGGAGAAAAATAATCCTTGCCTTATTAATAACAATGCAAATAGTTTTATTTAACTAAAGAAAAATAATTATTAGCTTAATGATAACAATGCATTTGTTTATTTAAAGGGACACTGAACCCAATTTTTTTCTGTCATGATTCAGATAGAGCATGCAATTTTAAGCAACTTTCTAATTTACTCCTATTATCATTTTTTCTTTGTTCTCTTGCTATCTTTATTTAAAAAAGAAGGAATCTACGCTAAGGAGCCAGCAAATTTTTGGTTCAGACCATGGACAGCACTTGTTTATTGGTGCTGCCCAATCAGCAAGGACAACCCAGTTTGTTCAACAAAAATGGGCCGGCATCTAAACTTACATTCTTGATTTTCAAATAAACATACCAAGAGAATGAAGAACATTTGATAATAGGAGTATATTAGAAAGTTGCTTAAAATTGCATGCTCTATCTGAATCATAAAAGAAAAAATTTGGGTTAAGTGTCCCTTTAAACTAGAACACCACCATTATAGGTTTCACTTTCATTTTTACTTCTTGTCCCTCCCTCCTCACACTTAGGTCCTTGTGCAGATCTATTCCATTTCAAGCAAACTTCTATTCAGTTAGCTTCTTGAAGCTTAGTAAGGAGTTTATTTTGTGCACATAGAATTGCAGTAGAACAAAGGGATTAAAGGGACATTAAACCCAAATTTTTACTTTCATTAGTCAGAGAATACAATTTTACAACATTCCAATTTACTTCTATTATCTAATTTGCTTCATTCTTTAGATATTCTTTGTTGAAAAAATAGCAATGCACATGGGTGAGCCAATCACAAGAGGCATCTATCTGCAGTTACCAATCAACAGCTTCTGAACCTATCTAGATATGCTTTACAGCAAAGGATATCAAGAGAATGAAGCAAATTAGCTAATAGAAGTTAATTAGAAAGTTGTTTTATATTGCATGTTCTTTCTTAATCATGAAACAATTTTTTTTTGGTTTAATGTCCCTTTAAAGGTACAGTATAGTCAAAAGTAAACTTATGACTCAGATAGAACATGCAGTTTTAAACAACTTTATAATTTACTTCTATTATCTCATTGCTTCATTCTTTTGTTAGCCTTTGTTGAAAAGCATACATAGGAAGGTTCAGGAGCAAGCAATGCACTACTCGGAGCTAACTGCTGATTGGTGGTTGCACATATGCCTCTTGTCACTGGCTTATCCAATGTGTTTAGGTGGCTCCCAGCAGTGAATTGCTACTCATTCTATAAAGGATACCAAGAGAATTAACAAATTAGATAATAGTAGTAAACTGGAAAGCTGTTTAAAGGGACCGTCTACTCCTGATTTTTTTATTTTTTTTTTAAAAAGATAGATAATCCCTTTATTACCCATTACCCAGTTTTGCATAAGCAACACAGTTATATTAATACACTTTTTACCTCTGTGATTACCTTGTGTCTAAGCATCTGCAGACAGCCCCCTTATTTCAGTTCTTATAACAGACTTGCATTTTAGCCAATCATTGCTGATTCCTAGGTAAGTCCACAAGAGTGAGCACAATGTTATCTATATGGCACACATGAAATAGCGCTGTCTAGCTGTGAAAACCTGTCAAAATGCACTGAGATAACAGGCGGCCTTCAAGGGCTTAGAAATTAGCATTTGAGTCTATCTAGGTTAAGCTTTCAACAAAGAATACAAAGAGACCAAAGCCAATTTGATGATGAAAGTAAATTGGAAAGTTGTTTAAAATTGCATACCCCATCTGAATCACGAAAGTTTAATTTTGAATAGACTGTCCTTTTAAAATTGTGAATCATACACAAAAAAATGGCTTTATGCCCCTTTATTTCTCAACCTTTCATGTTTATTTTAGAACATTTTTGCTTTGAAGAAGAAGCGTGTTATTTCTGCAGACACAAATTCACAGAAGTGAGAACTACAAAACCAAGAATATGTGATAATATCTTCTCGATAGAAAAAAAAAATGTTCAAAAAAACCTTAAAGAACATCTGGGAGAGCATAACATTGTGAATAGATGAATGGAATTAATTTACCAAGAAAATAAAAATTACAGCTATGACTATACAACCTGATGCTACATAATTAAACCCTAATCCTTCTTTCAGAATTAATAACCTTTAGGTTTTTTAAATGGATATGAAATCCAATTTTTTTTCTTCCATGATTCAGATAGATTATGAAATTTTAAACAACTTTCTAATTTGCTTCTGTTATCAATTATTCTTCATTCTTTTGGTATCTTTTGTCGAAAAGCAGGGATGTAAGCTTAGTAGTGTGCCCATTTCTGGAGCACTATATGGTAGCAGTTTTGCAAGAATGTTATTCATTTGCAAGAGCACTATATGGCAGCGCTATTTCCTGCCATGTTGTGCTTCAGATGCCTACACAGAATATCATGGGTATGAAGCAAATTTTATAATAAAAGTAAATTGGATTTTTTTTTTAAACGATTGTACTCTGTCTGAATCGTATCCTTTTTATTTAACCTCTTGAGTGCTAATGACGGCTCTGAGCCGTCACAAATTGTCTCAGTCAGGTGCTAATGACGGCTCAGAGCCGTCACTAGCACTCTCCTATCCCGGCGATCAGGCCTGCATAGTGACAGGCATCACTGGGGCTTCACGTTATGCATGGTGACGTCACCGCACAACTTTATTTAACATTAACAATGTTAAGTATAGGAGCAGGGAGCATGCTGCTTAGAAGCCTGTATCTCAGGCATCTAAGCAGCTACAGACCCCCAAGACCCACCGTTGGAAAGGTAATCGCCTAACCTTTTCAACAGTGTAAGTATTGGGGATCTGAACAAAAAAAAAAGTTAAACATTTTTTTTTAATAAATATAAAATAAAAAAAACTTTTAAAAAAACCTTAGCACCCAGGTGGGAAAGTGCCTAGCACCCAAAGGGTTAACATATATAAATATATATTTAGATACAAATCTGATTTAATTTTTTTAAAATAATCTGATATAAAAAAAAAAATTAAGCTGACAATTGTTCCAGAAGTATTTGAGCTCTCTCAATCCAGCACACACAATACTGCAATTGTCAAGTCACACCCGACTGTTTTGAGGCTCCTACCTATGTATGACCTTTCAAAATTTTCCAAAATATTGGCACCTTCATTTGCTAGAAATAATTATCCCTGGGTTTTCCTCAGTACATTTATAATGTGGCTGACCATGTGGAAACCTCCTACTAGGTACTTTAACCATGTAGTGTAAGCCTGTATTAAATAGCACAATAGTTATAGAAGTTCTAAAGATTGCTGGTTATCTGTGCTATGTTTGCTAGCTTCTTTAGTACGCTCATTTAAAGGGTCAGTCAACTCAAAAATGTTTTTGCTTAAGAAGATAGATAATCCCTTTATTACCCATTCCCCAGTTTTGCACAGCCAACATGGTTATACTAATATACTTTTAACCTCTGTGATTACCTTGAAGCTAAGCCTATTTTGACAGCCCCCTGATCACATGACTTTTTTATTTATTATCTATTGACTTGCATTTTAGCTGTGTTGTGCAGAACCCACGGGCGTGAGCACAATGCTATCTATATGGCCCACATGAACTAGTAGTATCCTGTTGTGAAAAGCAAATAAAAAAGCATGTAATTAAGAGGCTGTCTGTAGTGACTTAGAAACAGGCAGACATTTAGAGGTTTGAATGTTATAAAGTGTATTAATATAAAAATGTTGGTTGTACAATGCTGGGGAATGGGTAGTAAAGGCGTTATCTATCTTTTTACACAATAGCAATTTTAGTGTTAACTGTCCCTTTAAAGGGACAGTCAAGTCCAAAAAAAACTTTCATTTTTCAAATAGGGCATGTATTTTTAAACAACTTTCCAATTTACTTTTATCAACAATTTTGCTTTGTTCTCTTGGTATTCTAGTTGAAAGCAAACCTAGGAAGGCACATATGATAATTTCTAAGCCCTTGAAGGCCGCCTCTATTTTATTTACTTTTCACAGCAGGGGAGAGCTAGCTCTTGTAGGCCATATAGATAGCATTGTGATCACGCCCGTGGCTAGTGGCAGACACTGCACTAATTGGCTAAAATGCAAGTCAATAGATAACTAAAAGTCATGTGATTAGGGGCGGTCAGAAGATGCTTAGATACAAGTTAGTCACAGAAGTAAAAAGTGTATTAATATAACAATGTTGGTTTTGCAAAACTGGGGAATGGGTAATAAAGGGATCATCTATCTTTTTAAACAACAAAAATTCTGGTGTTGACTGTCCCTTTAAGTGATCAAGGCCTTCTCCAAAATGCTCCCCAGGAATCAGTTTGCATTTTTATTTTTATTTCTGGTAACTACGTAGTAACAAATTAGTATGAATACCATAATTCCTCCAAATTCAGTATTTTCTAAATATTTAAACTCATTTATGTTGTTTTCTCTTTAGCTAACATTTACAAGTGTTTTTGTGCACCCAAATATGGCCTCGCTTCCATTGAGTCGTAATTCAGTTTGCGTGCACTCGCAAACCGTTAAATATGCTGTCGAAAGCAATAGCGTTTAACGACTGTTTCCAATGGCGCGTTATACCTCTATATCGGCTTCCGGACTTCGGCTGCCGAAAAGATTTTCGCGTCCCATAGAAAGTAATAGAAGCCGTTAATCGATAAATTATACCAGGTTTCCATTGAAAGCGCTAACCGTTAATACACTGTCGGAGGCTGTCGATACATTGAGACATATTACCCCCAGCTCAACTAGGTGTAAAGGAGGAAAAAAGAGCTTTTTGAGGCCTGTTTCTCATTGAAATTGCAAATCAAAAAAAATTTATGAGTGTTTCAATGTACAAATAACATTATATATGCTACATTTATTGGTCCTATGTATAGGAATATTTGCACCCATGTTGTCATAGAAATTTCAATATGTATGTGCATATAAAAATATATGCAAGCACCACAATTATGGAATGACCTCCCACACACTTTCAAACCTTCCCCATGCCTAATATCCTTTAAGAGATCCTTCTCTACATATCTCAAAACAGAATGCACCTGTCATTGTTGATTATATATTTCCTACCTGTTCTATGTTAAATTTTTGGTCATATGTATTATTATTTTTATTTTTTTTATTGTACCCATTGTATCAATGCAATGTTTTGTGTACCCAGGACATACTTGAAAACTATAGAAATCTCAATGTATCTTTCCTGGTAAAATATTATAAATATAAATAAAATATCTACCTATTCAAAATGAAACCTTTGCCCAGGGATGCTATATATAATCTCAATACATATAGAAAAATAATTCAAAGGAAATAAGTTATTTATCATGAAGATGAGTTTTATTATTACAGATTTACCCTCATTCAAATGTAATTTTCAATGTAAAAATCATATTTATTCAATACAAAACGATGACACATTAAAGTTATGTGTCATAGTACTAATATTTATAAAATATATGTAATGTCATGTCTGCTAAAGCAGATAATACATTTGCAATATTTAGACTATTAACCAAAATACATAAGTGCTTAATATTCCATACTTCAAGAGATATGAAGTATTGTCTTTAACATGGAATTATTGAAACAATTTAAAAGTGCATTGTGCATTGGTCCCAGGGAGAGTCTGTGTCTGTTCATATGATGTCAATTAAAATGTATTAATCACCTCTATATCATGGCAATCACATATATGTTGTGTATACATCATTGCTTAAATATCATAAAGATACATTTATCTAATTATTCTAAATATTGAATAATAATCTTGACAAAAAGGAGTGCATTAGTCATGATAGGTATTAGTCATGATAGGTATATATTTCAGATATTACATTCCACATAGGACTATAATGAATGCAAGGTGTTTGGCCATATCAACAGGAAGGAATATTTACTTTTCAACTCTTCTATAACTGTATAAGCCTTATTAGCTTCATCTGAAGGAGCAAACAACATATGCTTGTGGAATATAAATCATAACATTTACACATGTCACGTTGACCAATGTTAGATAGCATATACTGTATAAATTTCAGACACGTATCCCCAAGTATTCTTAAACGGCATAATATCCTCAATAAAAGGACACATACATTTATCAACAATGTACACCTGCATATTAATTGACATCATGTGAAATAAAAATGAATAAAGCTGTTAATGTTTTTGAAAATAAACAGCTATTAAAACAATTTTGAAATATATTTTCTAATTTTGATTAGAAAAATATATGCATATTTATGAGATGGAAATCACACTTAAGAAAGTGCTTCATAAAAAAAAATTAGATATTATATATCTTGAAAGAATTTAAAAAGAAAAATACTTCTTAATGCTTACGGCGGGATTTGGCCTTTGGAGGAGAGGTACTTGGGATGGAAGTGTGGCGTCTTGGGCGACGCACACCAGCTGACTGGGAGGCTAAAACATGCGATTCAGGGTCCTGCAGGGAGATAACGGAGGATGCGAGTGAGGAGGGAGTTTGCGGCCTATCTGCAACCCTCTCCACTGCCTCTGCCAGGCGGACGAGTGCGGCATTATGTATGTCCATCTGGCTCTGTAGCCTCCTGAAATCCTGCTGCTGCTGGAGCCTAGTAAGTCTAAGCTCCCTGTGAATGAGCCTCAGTAGAGCATCCTGCTGGGACTGTGCGGGGATATTGGATTCCATGGGGGGCACTTGTGGCTGTATAGGTGTCTCCGGCACATATTCCTGGCTCTGTGTGAGGTTGTCGTCACTCAGTCTTGGGGACTGTGTGGGTGGCTCAATATCCAATTGAGGACAGACATTGGTGGGGGGTGGTGGTGATTGTTGTGGTGGTGGTAGTGGTGGCGGCATTTGTTGTGCCATGGGAGGGTGCTGAATGTGTTGTTGAGGTGGCATATAGTACATATGCTGCGGTGGAGGATGCATCTGCTGATGCTGTGGTGATGAAGGATGCATCTGCTGATGCTGTGGTGATGAAGGAGGAAGGGAAGGGTAGTCAAAGGGGGGATGGGAAGTGGAATAAGGGGATTAATGAAAGGAGTAATAAAGGAAGATGGGGATATGGGGGTTAATGAAAAAAAAAATGTGAATGTGTTTGTATCAAATAAAAGTGTGTATGTGTGTGTGTGTGTGTGTGTATTTGTGTGTATAAACTAATGTGTGTTAATTAACTAATGTATGGATGTGTGTGTGTGTTCCTAATATTATATGAGGCCTACAATAAGAATATATGAAAATCAAATATCAAACTCTCCACTAACTCTCAAACAACTCTCAAAAACCCAAAACTCCTACCAACGCAACTAGCTCCCGTGTCTTTCTCTCTAGAGGCGATCACAGGTAAAGAGCGCAGGCGCAAACCGTTATTCTTATAGACAGAGGTCGGGTTACCATGGCAATGCACTTGTTATGGCGCGCTTTTCAACAAATCCGACATCGGTTGGCAACGCAAACTTACGTACGGCCGAAAAGAGCGACTGCGCGCAACACGCTAATCTTTTCAATGGAAACCTGGTACTAAAATGGAGCCGTAAATTACTTTTAGCTGTCGTCCGCTTCGGTAGCTTACGGCTCCGTTTTTAACGACTCAATGGAAGCGAGGCCTATGTCAGCAGTTAGTTAGCAATCCGTATGCTGACAGATCATCTTTTTTTTGTGTTTTGGAGCAATTGTTTGAACAATTTAACTCCAAACATATATTGGTTCACCATTTTACTCTGTGGCTCAAGTAACAATAAAGGAGTCCCTGTAGTACTTCAGATTGAAAATCCACTTCATCAAAATTTACACATCCTGAAGCAATTTCCATTCTCCTGTTAGGTTGGGACTTTTCATAGGAAACATGGCTGGACAATATTTCACATTATGAAGCAATATATAGTTGAGGTTTCAACATATTTCACCAATAACCCTTTGTTTTCTAAGTATTAAAGGACCACTAAAGTCAAAATTAAAGGGACATTAAACCCCAAAAAATTATTTCATGATTCAAGTAAAGAATTTAATTTTAAACAACATTCCAATTTACTTCTATTATCTAATTTGTGTCATTATTTAGCTATTCTTTGTTGAAGAAATAGCAATGCACATAGGTGAGCCAATCATACGAGGCATTTATGCACAACAACCAATCAGCAGCTACTGAGCCTATCTAGATATGCTTTTCAGCACAGTATATCAAGAGAATGAAGCAAATTAGATAATAGAAGTAAATTAGAAAGTTGTTTAAAGTTGCATGCTGTTTCTAAATCATAAAAGAAAAAAATTTGGCTTTCATGTCCCTTTAAAGCTTCATGGTTCAGATAAATCATGAAATTTAAAAAAAAAAAAAAACAACTTTCCAATAAACTTCCATTATCAAAACGTCCACATTCTTTTCATATCTTTGCTTTCTGAGATGCCAAGTCCTACTGAGCATGTTCAAAAGTGTACAGTATATACATATATGCATTTTGTGATTGGTTGGTCGCTGTCACATGATATTGGTGGGAGATAAATTGAATTAACTTTGATATTTGCCACAAAATATTCCACTGCTTTAGATTTAAGTAAGTGCTGTGGCATTGTCTTTTTTTTGTCAGTTATTCAATTCTACTGTATGAATTGGTCCTTTAAAGTGAATGTAAATTTTGATGCTAAAGTGCCCAGTTTTTAAAAATTTGATTAAAAACAGGGGCACTTTAATTCATCAAAATTTACATTTCACTCGTGTTGTGAAAAAACCCTTACCTTTTAATCTTCACAGCAGCTCCAGCTTCCTCCACCCGTCACAAAGCCTCTTCCTGGGTCTAAAATTAGGAATCCGGCTTCCTCCAATCACGGCATTGAATCAGACACCGATTCCCCCGGGGGAGAAGCCGTGATTGGAGGATGACACATCCATCATTTCTGACATCAGAAATGGCTTGCGATGACCGGAGGAAGCTGGAGCTGCTGTCCAGTTTAAAAGGTAAGTTTTTTTTCACAACAGGAGTGAAATGTAAATTTTGATGAATTAAAGTTCCCCTGTTTTTAATCAAATTTTTAAAAACCGGGCACTTTAGCATCAAAATTTACGCTCCCGTGCTAGGAACGCTGTAATCTTACTAAAATGCGCATGCGCGACTACTTACGCTACTTGCGCAATAGAATAAGGGAATCCACAACTCCGCTTACAGTAAACAGTGCATCTGTTACCGCGCATGCTCATTTTAGTAAGATTACAGTGTTCTGAGCACGGGAGCGTGCAGATAGAGTTTAACATGGGGCGCATGGTGAGGCTCTGATTGGCTAGAACAGATGCCACTCAAAGAAGGAGCTTTGAAAACGTTAGAGAGAGGCTGAATTAAAACTGGTAACGTAGCAGGATTAAAAGTGAAATTATTCAGTGTGCTGATGTATTTATTAATAAAAAAAGCATATCGATATGCTAGTTAGGATAAGACCATTAAAAATATGTGGAGCAGTTTGGCTGAATTTACCATCACTTTAGTATCCACTTGTAATGCCAGAGAGTGTGTTATTCTTAGACCAAAAGCAAGCTAGAGCACTCTGCTCTATTGATTGCTCTCCACTTGTAATCTAGCCCATAATAGATACATTTGTTTGTACTTTTCTTGGGGGAATCTTAAAATCAGATTTAAACAAAATCAAATTGGTTTGAATTTAAGAAAAAGAAAAAAAACATTGTGCATTAATGTTGCATATTTTCTTATATAGTCTCACAGTTATGAGTTTTTTTTTTAACAAACGCTTTCAAAAACATTTGAAAAATCTTAAGCACATTTGAATACTTAACATTTAATATACCATGAAATATGATTTGCTATATGACACTTGTTTTCTAAAATGTATTAAAGGGATACATGCATTGGTGCATTTCAGTTTTAAATAGAAACATTTTCCAATATACGTTTATTAGTAAAAATGCTTCTAGTAAAAGCTATTACTGGGTTTTAGCAGCATACGTGCATATGCTGTGTGGGGCTGTGCACTAGTATTCAAGCTCATAGACCTGGCAGTGTTTTTTTTTTTTTTTTAACCTGTGAAGACTTATTTTCTGCCATAAAAGCTACTGCTGACACTATGAGAAGTCATGGTGTTATTACTGGCTTCACTGCATACGTGTGTATGCCGCTGAAAAAACAGTAATAACTCTTACTAGAAGCATTTTAGCTAATAGAAGTATATTGCAAAAAAAAAAAAAAAAGTCTAAAACTAAAATGCAACCATGCACATTTCAATTTTGACCTTTCTATCCCTTTAAATCTTGAATGTTACACTATCTTCTGCCTATATAGGGAAGAACCAAATGATACTAAAAGCATTGCTGATACAAAGTGACTTGTTTTTGTAATAATTAGAACAAAGGATTATCATTGTTTTGAGTAGAATTCCTCTTTCATTATTAGTAAATCAAAACATGTAAATGAACAAGAAGAATTAGTAGTTGATTTCAGTTATTTTTCAAAAACTCCCTTTAAACTTCCCCTTTTGTCACAGCCAAACTTCCCTATTCCTAATTTGAAAACGTATTGCATATTGTGAACATTTTGTTTTATTGTTCTAATAAAAAAGCGCAAAGCAGCGGCTTATACTTAAAGGGAAAGTATAGTCCAAAAAAAAACTTTCATGATTCAGATAGGGCATGTAATTTTAAACAATTTTCCAATTTACTTTTATCACCAATTTTACTTTGTTTTCTTGGTATTCTTAGTTGAAAGCCAAACTTAGGAGGTTCATGTGCTAATTTCTTAGACCGGCTCATTTCTGAATGCATTTTGACAGTTTTACATTACTAGAGGGTGTTAGTTCATGTTTGTCATATAGATAACACTGTGCTCATGCACGTGGAGTTACCTAGGAGCCATCCCTGATAGGCTAAAATGCAAGTCTTTTAAAAGAACTGAAATAAGGGGGCAGTTTGCAGAGGCCTAGATACAAAGTAATTACAGAGGTAAAAGTACAGGTGGCCCTCGGTTTACAACGGTTCAATTTACACCGTTTCAGAATAACAACCTTTTTTCCAGTCATGTGTGCTATTGAAAAGCATTGAGAAGCAGTGCATTTATTAAAATAGCCAGTAGGTGGAGCTGCCCGCTTGTGTTGCAGCAAAGCCAAGCAAGCTGATATTAATCAGTTTAACCAGACATGAGCTAACGAGCAGATTTCAAAGGAACAAGATCTTCCTGTCTATAAATCAGTCCAGATTGGAATGCATAGAAAGAACTGTTTGTAGAAAAATGCAAGTGAAGTCTGTGTTGTGTGATTATTTTATTATGTTTATAATGTTGCTTAGCAAATGTTTTTGTTCATTTAACTTAGTTTAATTATATATTCTGTGTTGTGTGATTATTTTATTAGGTTTATAATGCTGTTTAGCATTTAAAGTCTTCATTTCAAAGCTTTAAAAATAATGTATTAGGTGTTACTTATGACAATTTTGAGAGGGGCCAGGAACCTAACTCCCTCACTTTCCATTGACTTACATTATAAACTGGGTTTCAATTTACAACGGTTTCGATTTACAACCATTCCTTCTGGAACCTAACCCCGGCGTAAACTGAGGGCTACCTGTATATTAATATATCTGTCTTGGTTATGCAAAACTAGGGG
Organism: Bombina bombina; assembly: GCF_027579735.1. Taxonomy (NCBI): domain Eukaryota; kingdom Metazoa; phylum Chordata; class Amphibia; order Anura; family Bombinatoridae; genus Bombina; species Bombina bombina. The sequence goes on from NC_069500.1 coordinate 865,138,699, forward strand.
ATGGGTAATAAAGGGATTATCTATCTTTTAAAGCAATAACAATTCTGGTGTAGACTGCTGTCCCTTTTAAAAGAAATCATTCCATTATGTATTATTCATTATTTTAAAATGATGTTACATTTTATTTCTTTCAAGCAGCTAATATGTGGCAAATAAGTTCTTTAATTTGTATATAATAGAAATCTAATGTTGTTATTATAATTATTAATAATAAAATGATGATGATAATAATAATAATAATAATAATAATTATTATTATTATTATAATATAAAACCAGAGGTTGATCAGTATTCATTAGTATTGAAAAGGAAACTATAACAATAAAACATAGGTGAAATAATGAAATCTGCCAGTGTATAACTTCATATACTGTATAACAGTATAGCAGTATCTCCTTTTATTTTCTGATAGTATGATCCTTGGTTAACTTTTATTGTATCTATAATCTGGAATCAATCCAAATGTCATTTCCTGGTAGATCAAGGGCTTGGGGAATATGCAGCTGGCAAATTAGGATGTAGAGAACAATGCAGACGGATGTGCATATTTTATAGTGCAGAGAAATTAGAAGAAATGTCTAACTTTTATGTTCATTAGGTTTGGTTCTTGTATAGGTCTAACTATGTCTCTGGAAAATATAGCCTGTGGTGTTGCAGGCTTCTTTCTGGTAGAAAGTCTGTGTTAACAAAACATATGGAAGCAAAAAAATGACATTGTGAACCTCATTAGCATGTCTTTACCCAGAATACCTTGCTTCAGTAGAAACATGTGCAGACTATTTCTGTAAAAAAATAGGTCTTCTGAATTTAGGGTTTCCAGCTGTCCCACACAAAAAACTGCACAATCTGTTGGTGACTGGACACAATGCCCTCCAAAAATCTGTACTTTAACCATCTCTCTTGATCCCAAATATATATTGTTCACAACTGAGCAGTTTTTGAATCCCTTGGCTGCCAGTAACGTACAAATGAATAATTGTTTCTCTTGCTGGCAGTAACATGTAAATAGAACTGATTAGACCCTCTTGACTGCCCCTCACTTTTTGCTCCATATTTGCAACGTGTTGAGGTGTAGGAGGCCGTTTACATTTAGCTAACACATAGGACATTTAAAGGGATAGATAGTATACTATACAATTGTTTTTTTCCCTTAAAGGGACAGTATACTATAAAATAGTTTTCCCTTAATGTGTTTCCAATTACGTTTTTTTACAAGCTGCAAAGTATAAAATGTATGTGATTTGCTTTTTAAGGTTTATTTGTGTATATGAATTAGCTGATTTTGTGTTTTGAAGCCACAACCTAATAAAATGGGTTGAACTTGTAGATATAATCTGTTTACTTTATCACATTGTGTACATATACATGCTTCTTTATCTTATATCTGTCTGCAAACCAATCACCAATACTTGGAGAGAACAATGAATAATTAACATTGTATTACCTTATCTCTTCTTTAACCCACTGGGAGTGTAATTTCTTCTACTGGCTGTGTTTAAACAGCTTGGTCTTAAGGCCAAAAACTTTCAGGATAGGTGGGGATACCACAGGTTAAATCAGCTATTTCAAATGCCAATATAAGGGTAATAGAATTACTTGTAAACAATTTAATACACTCCAGCAGGTAAAGTGGATCATTGGGAACAAATTAATGGGGAGACATTTTTTGAGTAAACTGTCCCTTTAAGTGCCCAGTATATTTTGTGAAGATTTTACTGGACAGCCTGCTAAAATTATGGACTGTTTGGTTGAATACTAGACACCTGGCAACCCTATTTGGTTGGATTAAATCAATATCAATGAATTTTATATATATATATATATATATATATATATATATGTGTGTGTATGTATATATATATATATATATATACATACAGGTAAAACTCGAAAAATTTGAATATCGTGCAAAAGTTAATTTATTTCATTAATGCAACTTAAAAGGGGAAACTAATATATGAGATAGACTCATTACATGCAAAGCAAGATAGTTCAAGCCGTGATTTGTCATAATTGTGATGATTATGGTTTACAGCTCATGAAAACCCCAAATCCACAATCTCAGAAAATTAGAATATTGTGAAAAGGTGCAATATTCTAGACTCAAAGTGTCCCACTCTAATCAGCTAATTAAGCCATAACACCTGCAAAAGGTTCCTGAGCCTTTAAATGGTCTCTTAGTCTGGTTCAGTAGGAATCACAATCATGGGAAAGACTGCTGACCTGACAGTTGTGCAGAAAACCATCATTGACACCCTCCATAAGCCTCAAAAGGTAATTGCAAAAGAAGTTGGATGTTCCCAAAGTGCTGTATCAAAGCACATTAATAGAAAGTTATGTGGAAGGGAAAAGTGTGGAAGAAAAAGGTGCACAAGCAGCAGGGATGACCTCAAAAGGTAATTGCAAAAGAAGTTGGATGTTCTCAAAGTGCTGTATCAAAGCACATTAATAGAAAGTTATGTGGAAGGGAAAAGTGTGGAAGAAAAAGGTGCACAAGCAGCAGGGATGACCTCAAAAGGTAATTGCAAAAGAAGTTGGATGTTCCCAAAGTGCTGTATCAAAGCACATTAATAGAAAGTTATGTGGAAGGGAAAAGTGTGGAAGAAAAAGGTGCACAAGCAGCAGGGATGACCGCATCCTGGAGAGGATTGTCAGGAAAAGGCCATTCAAAAGTGTTGGGGACTTAAACAAGGTGTTGACTGAGGCTGGAGTCAGTGCATCAAGAGCCACCACACACAGACGGATCCTGGACATGGGCTTCAAATGTCGTATTCCTCTTGTCAAGCCACTCCTGAACAACAAGCAACGTCAGAAGCGTCTTACCTGGGCTAAAGAAAAACAGACCTGGTCTGTTGCTCAGTGGTCCAAAGTCCTCTTTTCTGATGAGAGCAAATTTTGCATCTCATTTGGAAACCAAGGACCCAGAGTATGGAGGAAGAATGGAGAGGCACACACTGCAAGATGTTTGAAGTCCTGTGTGAAGTTTCCACAGTCTGTGTTAATTTGGGGAGCCATGTCATCTGCTGGTGTTGGTCCACTGTGCTTTATTAAGTCCAGGGTCAATACAGCCGTCTACCAGGAGATTTTGGAGCACTTCATGCTTCCTTCCGCAGACGAGCTCTATGGAACAATGCAGAAGAGCTGAAGGCCGTTATTGAAGCATCCTGGTCTTTCATAACACCTCAGCAGTACCACAGGCTGATAGCTGCCATGCCACGCCGCATTGAGGCAGTAATTGCTGCAAAAGGGGCCCAAACCAAGTACTGAGTACATACAGTATGCATGCTTATACTTTTCAGAGGTCCGATATTGTTCTATGTACCATCCTTGTTTTATTGATTGCATGTAATATTCTAATTTTCTGAGATTGTGGATTTGGGGTTTTCATGAGCTGAAAGCCATAATCATTACAAATATGACAAATCACGACTTGAATTACCTTGCTTTGCATGTAATGAGTCTATCTCATATATTAGTTTCACCTTTTAAGTTGCATTAATGAAATAAATTAACTTTTGCACAATATTCTAATTTTTCGAGTTTCACCTGTATATTTTATTTTTTGCAAAAACTCTTCTGTTGAGAGTCCTACACCATTTGTCATGGTTAAAGGGACACTCATTTTTTTCTTTCATGATTCAGATAGATCATGCAATTTTAAACAACTTTCTAATATACTTTTATCAGTTTTCTTTGTTCTCTTGCTATTTTTATTTAAAAAGCAGGAATGTAAAAGCTTATGAGCCGTCCATCTTTTGTTCAGCACCTGGTGAGTACCGCTTGCTGATTGATGGCTAAATGTGGCCACCAATAAGCAAGTGCTATCCAGGGTGCTGAACCTAAAATGGGCTGGCTCATAAGCTTTACATTCCTGCTTTGTAAATAAAGATAGCAAGAGAAAGAAGAAACGTTGATAATAGGAGTAAATTAGAACGTTGCTTAAAATTACATGCTCTATCTGAATCGTGAAAGAAAACATTTGGGTTTAGTGTCCCCTTTAAAAAAATGCCTGTATTATTCTCAGTTAAATGTATTAAAGAGAAACTGCAAAATTATTAAATTGTTTAACTATGAATATGACAATACGTTGATGACCTTGTACAGTCCCACATTTTGTAATTCTAAATATATAGATAAAATGTTAATTAGGAAACGTAATTCAAAGTTTATATACTTACATTATAATTTAATTTTACCTTTTTTTTCCCCCAGAAAGAGCTGTCTGGACACAAGAACATTGTTGGATACTTAGACTGCCAAATTAACTCAGCAAGTGATAATGTCTGGGAAATCCTTATTCTAATGGAATATTGTAAAGGTAAAACGTGTTTAATCTCTATGGAAATAAATGCAAGCTTGTGGCTACAACAGCGAGTCAACCTTGTGTGATCTGATACATTTTATGGGGCCGATTTATGAAGATGCGGCGGACATGATCTGCTGTAGCGGATCATGTACGCCCAACAACGATAAATACCGACAGCATGCTGTCGGCATTTATCATTGCACAAGCATTTTGTGTGAAATGCTTGTGCAATGCCGCCCCCTGCAGATTTGCGGCAAATCATCCGCTAGCAGGGGGTGTCAATCATCCAATCGTATCCGATCAGGATGATTTCTGTCCGCCGCCTCAGAGGTGGCAGGTGAGTTAAGGAGCAGCGGTCTTAAGACCGCTGCTTCTTAATTTGTTTCCGGCAAGTCTGAAGGCTCGCGCGGAAACAGCTGCATTCGCAGCTACATAAATCGGCCCCTATGTAACAACCCTGTTTTTTAGTTGCTGTAAGTGGCTGTATTTTCTGAAGGGCTAGACGTTGGTGTGACACTTTTTTAATTATCAGATGCTCCTGGCTCTATATTAAAAGGACATTAAATGCTTCCTGCTTTTGTGAACAAAAATTATGCTTGTTCCATGCTCCCTAGGAGGCCAATAGCTGCTTGAGGGAGTTTTTCACATTTTGAAAACCCAGTTTACAGATTTTGCTTTTCGGTTTTTATAGGGAAAGTGGAATAAAGCACAATTTTTACTCAAACTTTGGGTGTGTTTAAAAGGACATGAAGCCTAATTTTCTTTTTTTCATGATTCATTTTCTTAATTCTCTTTTATCTTTTGTTGAAAAGCAGAGGCTTAAAGTGAATGTCAAGTTTGATGAATCAGTGCCCGGTTTTTAAAAATCCTATTAAAAACAGGGCCACTTTCATTCATCAAACTTTACATTTCGCTCGTTTTGTTAAAATACTTACCTTTTAATCTTGAAAGCCACTCCAGTGATCCTGCCGCTTGTCACTTCATACGTCAGCAATGACGAATACGGCTTCCTCCAATCACGGCTTCCCCCCCAGGGGAATCATTGCCTGAGGCAACGCCGTGATTGGAGGAAGCCAGATTCGTCATTTTTGACATATGAAAAGGCTTGCGACGGGCAGGGGAAGCGCTGGAGCGGCTTTCAAGTTTAAAAGGTAAGTATTTTAACAAAACCAGTGAAATGTAAAGTTTAATGAATGAAAGTGCCCCTGTTTTTAATAGGGTTCTTAAAAACCGGGCACTGATTCATCAAACTTGACATTCACTTTAAGCTCAGGAGCGTCCATGTGTCTGGAACACTATATGGCAGGAGTTTTGCAATTTTTTTTATCCATTTTAAAGAGCACAACATGGCTACACTTTTTCCTGCCATGTAGTGCTTCAGACCCCTACCTAGGTATCTCTTCAACAAAGAATGCCATGAGAATGAAGCACATTTGATAACAGAAGTTGGACACTTTTATATATAAATTGTATGCTCTGTTTGAATCATAAAATAAAATTTTTGGGTTCCATATCCCTTTAATGTCCCTTTAATGTTCTGAACACTGTTGTGAATGTGCAAAGCAGGCAGCTCTAATCAACTGAGAGCCCTTGTATAATAATGTAGGGATTCCCCCACAATGCAATGGGAATTTATGCTTTTTTTTAATAAAAAAAAAAATTAGTAGTTTTACAATCCCCTATATTTCTTGGGACATTACATTTTATTTAAGATCAGATATATCACTGCATTTCATTTTTCATTACGTTTTACAAACTGCAAGATTTTTTTGGTGTCTGAAAATCTAGTCTGAAAATCTTTTCATTTCAAGTAATCACTTTAGAAAGTATATAAACACCCTCTAGTATTTTATACAAGGATGTAACAGGTGCAGTCAATTAGCAGCACATGTCACTTCATAGTCAGCTAAAGTAACCTCAAGGGTTTGGAAGTGACATAGAAAGACAGAAAATTAGCTAATATTTATGTGTTTAATTTGTAATATTTTTTTAAACATATTTTATTTCAAAGGTTTTATTCATTTTGAAAACAATTAAAATAAGATCATAAAAAAGAAAAATTAAAACCAATTAAATGAAAGAGTGAGGAAGAAAATTAAACATAAATAAATAAATCATATGACCAAACAAAAAAAAGGAACATCAATGAGACATTAATTGTTGACTGTGATTCGATAGCAAACCTGAAATGCAAAAAAAGTAAATTAACAGTCTGAGTGTCAATAAACTTTGTAAATCAGTTTATAATTACAGTAATAAACTACCTAGAATTCAAGTAGCCCATTAAAGAGGCATTAGATTATTATAATGCATTTTATGCACCTCCCTCTAATTATTGGTGCAGCCATTTTGGAACCTAGGTTTCACTTCAGATATTTGAAGGAGTGTTGCGGTACACCAGCACTGGAATGCAGTGAAAGTTAGGTTTCAACATGGCTGCACTCATGACTATAGGGAGGTGGGGAATATTCTCAATACTATACTTATAAACTGTATTAAGTGTTTAATGTCACTTTGAATGTATTGTGTAATGGTCAGTCACCAAGCTAACTAGAAATAAAGTATTAATCCAGGAGTTATAAAATACCGTAAGGGGTCTATATTTTGTCTTTATGTTACTTAGAGAAGTGATATATGCTGTGTATGTTGAAATAGCGTTGTGATTAATGTGCTTTGGTTACTAGCTGGACAAGTGGTGAACCAAATGAATCAGCGACTCCAGTCAGGTTTTACTGAGCCAGAAGTCTTAAGGATATTCTGTGACACTTGTGAAGCCGTAGCCAGACTTCATCAATGCAAGACCCCAATTGTTCACCGTGATCTGAAGGTAAATTCTTCACATATGGTCGCTCGATTCTAAGAAAACTCATCAGCTCAGAGTGTAACCATCTCAAAAAGAAGCAAGTTCTCTACTATTCTTTACTGAGATCTGCTGAATCCCAAATAAAGTAAAGAGGCTCTCTGGAATGCAGTGCCGACTTGACACCAATTCTCCATTTTAAAGTGTATACAAATCAGTTTGCAATGTTTTCATTACAGTTTAACTTATATTTCTCTTGTAAGGTGTATCCAGTCCACGGATCATCCATTACTTGTGGGATATTCTCATTCACAACAGGAAGTTGCAAGAGGACACCCACAGCAGAGCTGTCTATATAGCTCCTCCCCTCACTACCATACCCAGTCATTCTCTTGCAACTCTCAACAAGCATGGAGGTAGTAAGAGATAAGTGGTGAAATGTAGCTGTTATTTCTCCAACATAGGTGTGTCCGGTCCACGGCGTCATCCTTACTTGTGGGATATTCTCTTCCCCAACAGGAAATGGCAAAGAGCCCAGCAAAGCTGGTCACATGATCCCTCCTAGGCTCCGCCTACCCCAGTCATTCTCTTTGCCGTTGTACAGGCAACATCTCCACGGAGATGGCTTAGAGTTTTTTAGTGTTTAACTGTAGTTTTTATTATTCAATCAAGAGTTTGTTATTTTGAAATAGTGCTGGCATGTACTATTTACTCAGAAACAGAAAAGAGATGAAGATTTCTGTTTGTATGAGGAAAATGATTTTAGCAACCGTCACTAAAATCCATGGCTGTTCCACACAGGACTGTTGAGAGCAATTAACTTCAGTTGGGGGAACAGTGAGCAGTCTCTTGCTGCTTGAGGTATGACACATTCTAACAAGACGATGTAATGCTGGAAGCTGTCATTTTCCCTATGGGATCCGGTAAGCCATGTTTATTACGATCGTAAATAAGGGCTTCACAAGGGCTTATTAAGACTGTAGACTTTTTCTGGGCTAAATCGATTCATTATTAACACATATTTAGCCTTGAGGAATCATTTTATCTGGGTATTTTGATATAATAATATCGGCAGGCACTGTTTTAGACACCTTATTCTTAGGGGCTTTCCCAAAGCATAGGCAGAGCCTCATTTTCGCGCCGGTGTGGCGCACTTGTTTTTGAGAGGCATGGCATGCAGTCGCATGTGAGAGGAGCTCTGATACTTAGAAAAGGCTTTCTGAAGGCGTCATTTGGTATCGTATTCCCCTTTGGGCTTGGTTGGGTCTCAGCAAAGCAGATACCAGGGACTGTAAAGGGGTTAAAGTTCAAAACGGCTCCGGTTCCGTTATTTTAAGGGTTAAAGCTTCCAAATTTGGTGTGCAATACTTTTAAGGCTTTAAGACACTGTGGTGAAAATTTGGTGAATTTTGAACAATTCCTTCATGTTTTTTCGCAATTGCAGTAATAAAGTGTGTTCAGTTTAAAATTTAAAGTGACAGTAACGGTTTTATTTTAAAACGTTTTTTGTACTTTGTTATCAAGTTTATGCCTGTTTAACATGTCTGAACTACCAGATAGACTGTGTTCTGAATGTGGGGAAGCCAGAATTCCTATTCATTTAAATAAATGTGATTTATGTGACAATGACAATGATGCCCAAGATGATTCCTCAAGTGAGGGGAGTAAGCATGGTACTGCATCATTCCCTCCTTCGTCTACACGAGTCTTGCCCACTCAGGAGGCCCCTAGTACATCTAGCGCGCCAATACTCCTTACTATGCAACAATTAACGGCTGTAATGGATAATTCTGTCAAAAACATTTTAGCCAAAATGCCCACTTATCAGCGTAAGCGCGATTGCTCTGTTTTAGATACTGAAGAGCATGACGACGCTGATAATAATATTTCTGAAGGGCCCCTAACCCAGTCTGATGGGGCCAGGGAGGTTTTGTCTGAGGGAGAAATTACTGATTCAGGGAACATTTCTCAACAAGCTGAACCTGATGTGATTGCATTTAAATTTAAGTTGGAACATCTCCGCATTCTGCTTAAGGAGGTATTATCCACTCTGGATGATTGTGACAAGTTGGTCATCCCAGAGAAACTATGTAAAATGGACAAGTTCCTAGAGGTGCCGGGGCTCCCAGAAGCTTTTCCTATACCCAAGCGGGTGGCGGACATTGTTGGATTAAAAGCATCATCAGATTGGCTTACGAGACTGCCGGACGGCAGCCTCCCGAAAGAATCACAGCTCATTCCACTAGGGCTGTGGCTTCCACATGGGCCTTCAAGAATGAGGCTTCTGTTGATCAGATATGTAGGGCAGCGACTTGGTCTTCACTGCACACTTTTACCAAATTTTACAAGTTTGATACTTTTGCTTCTTCTGAGGCTATTTTTGGGAGAAAGGTTTTGCAAGCCGTGGTGCCTTCCATTTAGGTGACCTGATTTGCTCCCTCCCTTCATCCGTGTCCTAAAGCTTTGGTATTGGTTCCCACAAGTAAGGATGACGCCGTGGACCGGACACACCTATGTTGGAGAAAACAGAATTTATGTTTACCTGATAAATTACTTTCTCCAACGGTGTGTCCGGTCCACGGCCCGCCCTGGTTTTTTTAATCAGGTCTGATGATTTATTTTCTTTAACTACAGTCACCACGGTACCATATGGTTTCTCCTATGCAAATATTCCTCCTTAACGTCGGTCGAATGACTGGGGTAGGCGGAGCCTAGGAGGGATCATGTGACCAGCTTTGCTGGGCTCTTTGCCATTTCCTGTTGGGGAAGAGAATATCCCACAAGTAAGGATGACGCCGTGGACCGGACACACCGTTGGAGAAAGTAATTTATCAGGTAAACATAAATTCTGTTTTTGCTTCAATCAAGAGTTTATTATTTTTAAATAGTACCGGAGTTGTGCTATTTTGTTCCAGGCAGGAAAAAAGAAGAAACTTATAGTAGAGAGAGGCTCTAACTAGACAGACTACATGTTAAGCACTCAAAGGGTTAATATAGGGTGCATCAATAAGTAATAAAAAAGACTCTATTACATGAGGCAAATCAGAGTTGCTGATGATTGAGTGAGCATACGTGCTCTACGTTAAAACATAACTTTTATTAAATCAAAAATAATATATAAAATACTGGAAAATTACTTTAAAAACACACTCAGATGCTGAGAATTATTGAACAGCCTGATCACGATGGGTTCAATATAGTAAAGTAGGTAGTATATTGTGCTTATCAACTACTTAAGTTAGGCCTAGATTTAGAGTTCGGCGGTAGCCGTCAAAACCAGCGTTAGAGGCTCCTAACGCTGGTTTTGGGCGCCCGCTGGTATTTGGAGTCAGTGATTAAAGGGTCTAACGCTCACTTTTCAGCCGCGACTTTTCCATACCGCAGATCCCCCTACGCCATTTGCGTAGCCTATCTTTTCAATGGGATCTTTCTAACGCTGTTATTTAGAGTCGTTTCTGCAGTGAGCGTTAGAGCTCTAACGACAAGATTCCAGCCGCCTGAAAATAGCAGGAGTTAAGAGCTTTCTGGCTAACGCCGGTTTATAAAGCTCTTAACTACTGTACCCTAAAGTACACTAACACCCATAAACTCCCTATGTACCTCTAAACCGAGGTCCCCCCACATCGCCGCCACTCGATTAAAATTTTTAACCCCTAATCTGCCGACCGCCACCTACGTTATACTTATGTACCCCTAATCTGCTGCCCCTAACCCCGCCGACCCCTATATTATATTTATTAACCCCTAACTTGCCCCCCACAACGTCGCCGCAAGCTACTTAAAATAATTAACCCCTAATCTTCCGACCGCAAATCGCCGCCACCTACGTTATCCCTATGTACCCCTAATCTGCTGCCCCTAACATCGCCGACCCCTATGTTATATTTATTAACCCCTAATCTGCCCCCCACAACGTCGCCGACACCTACCTACACTTATTAACCCCTAATCTGCCGAGCGGACCTGAGCGCTACTATAATAAAGTTATTAACCCCTAATCCGCCTCACTAACCCTATCATAAATAGTATTAACCCCTAATCTGCCCTCCCTAACATCGCCGACACCTACCTTCAATTATTAACCCCTAATCTGCCGACCGGAGCTCAACGCTATTCTAATAAATGTATTAACCCCTAAAGCTAAGTCTAACCCTAACACTAACACCCCCCTAACTTAAATATATTTTTTATCTAACGAAATAAATTAACTCTTATTAAATAAATGATTCCTATTTAAAGCTAAATACTTACCTGTAAAATAAATCCTAATATAGCTACAATATAAATTACATTTATATTATAGCTATTTTAGGATTAATATTTATTTTACAGGCAACTTTGTAATTATTTTAACCAGGTACAATAGCTATTAAATAGTTAAGAACTATTTAATAGTTACCTAGTTAAAATAATTACAAATTTACCTGTAAAATAAATCCTAACCTAAGATATAATTAAACCTAACACTACCCTATCAATAAAATAATTAAATAAACTACCTACAATTACCTACAATTAACCTAACACTACACTATCAATAAATTAATTAAACACAATTGCTACAAATAAATACAATTAAATAAACTATCTAAAGTACAAAAAATAAAAAAGAACTAAGTTACAGAAAATAAAAAAATATTTACAAACATAAGAAAAATATTACAACAATTTTAAACTAATTACACCTACTCTAAGCCCCCTAATAAAATAACAAAGACCCCCAAAATAAAAAATTCCCTACCCTATTCTAAAATACAAAAATTACAAGCTCTTTTACCTTACCAGCCCTGAACAGGGCCCTTTGCGGGGCATGCCCCAAGAATTGCAGCTCTTTTGCCTGTAAAAAAAAACATACAATACCCCCCCCCCCCAACATTACAACCCACCACCCACATACCCCTAATCTAACCCAAACCCCCTTAAATAAACCTAACACTAATCCCCTGAAGATCTTCCTACCTTGTCTTCACCATCCAGGTATCACCGATCCGTCCTGGCTCCAAGATCTTCATCCAACCCAAGCGGGGGTTGGCGATCCATAATCCGGTGCTCCAAAGTCTTCCTCCTATCCGGCAAGAAGAGGACATCCGGACCGGCAAACATCTTCTCCAAGCGGCATCTTCTATGTTCTTCCATCCGATGACGACCGGCTCCATCTTGAAGACCTCCAGCGCGGATCCATCCTCTTCTTCCGACGACTAGACGACGAATGACGGTTCCTTTAAGGGACGTCATCCAAGATGGCGTCCCTCGAATTCCGATTGGCTGATAGGATTCTATCAGCCAATCGGAATTAAGGTAGGAATATTCTGATTGGCTGATGGAATCAGCCAATCAGAATCAAGTTCAATCCGATTGGCTGATCCAATCAGCCAATCAGATTGAGCTCGCATTCTATTGGCTGATCGGAACAGCCAATAGAATGCGAGCTCAATCTCATTGGCTGATTGGATCAGCCAATCGGATTGAACTTGATTCTGATTGGCTGATTCCATCAGCCAATCAGAATATTCCTACCTTAATTCCGATTGGCTGATAGAATCCTATCAGCCAATCGGAATTCGAGGGACGCCATCTTGGATGACGTCCCTTAAAGGAACCGTCATTCGTCGTCTAGTCGTCGGAAGAAGAGGATGGATCCGCGCTGGAGGTCTTCAAGATGGAGCCGGTCGTCATCGGATGGAAGAACATAGAAGATGCCGCTTGGAGAAGATGTTTGCCGGTCCGGATGTCCTCTTCTTGCCGGATAGGAGGAAGACTTTGGAGCACCGGATTATGGATCGCCAACCCCCGCTTGGGTTGGATGAAGATCTTGGAGCCAGGACGGATCGGTGATACCTGGATGGTGAAGACAAGGTAGGAAGATCTTCAGGGGATTAGTGTTAGGTTTATTTAAGGGGGTTTGGGTTAGATTAGGGGTATGTGGGTGGTGGGTTGTAATGTTGGGGGGGGGGGGTATTGTATGTTTTTTTTTACAGGCAAAAGAGCTGCAATTCTTGGGGCATGCCCCGCAAAGGGCCCTGTTCAGGGCTGGTAAGGTAAAAGAGCTTGTAATTTTTGTATTTTTGAATAGGGTAGGGAATTTTTTATTTTGGGGGTCTTTGTTATTTTATTAGGGGGCTTAGAGTAGGTGTAATTAGTTTAAAATTGTTGTAATATTTTTCTTATGTTTGTAAATATTTTTTTATTTTCTGTAACTTAGTTCTTTTTTATTTTTTGTACTTTAGATAGTTTATTTAATTGTATTTATTTGTAGCAATTGTGTTTAATTAATTTATTGATAGTGTAGTGTTAGGTTAATTGTAGGTAATTGTAGGTAGTTTATTTAATTATTTTATTGATAGGGTAGTGTTAGGTTTAATTATATCTTAGGTTAGGATTTATTTTACAGGTAAATTTGTAATTATTTTAACTAGGTAACTATTAAATAGTTCTTAACTATTTAATAGCTATTGTACCTGGTTAAAATAATTACAAAGTTGCCTGTAAAATAAATATTAATCCTAAAATAGCTATAATATAAATGTAATTTATATTGTAGCTATATTAGGATTTATTTTACAGGTAAGTATTTAGCTTTAAATAGGAATCATTTATTTAATAAGAGTTAATTTATTTCGTTAGATAAAAATTATATTTAAGTTAGGGGGGTGTTAGTGTTAGGGTTAGACTTAGCTTTAGGGGTTAATACATTTATTAGAATAGCGTTGAGCTCCGGTCGGCAGATTAGGGGTTAATAATTGAAGGTAGGTGTCGGCGATGTTAGGGAGGGCAGATTAGGGGTTAATACTATTTATGATAGGGTTAGTGAGGCGGATTAGGGGTTAATACATTTATTATAGTAGCGCTCAGGTCCGCTCGGCAGATTAGGGGTTAATAAGTGTAGGTAGGTGTCGGCGACGTTGTGGGGGGCAGATTAGGGGTTAATAAATATAACATAGGGGTCGGCGATGTTAGGGCAGCAGATTAGGGGTACATAGGGATAACGTAGGTGGCGGCGGTTTACGGAGCGGCAGATTAGGGGTTAAAAGTGTAATGCAGGGGTCAGCGATAGCGGGGGCGGCAGATTAGGGGTTAATAAGTGTAAGGTTAGGGGTATTTAGACTCGGGGTACATGTTAGAGTGTTAGGTGCAGACGTAGGAAGTGTTTCCCCATAGGAAACAATGGGGCTGCGTTAGGAGCTGAACGCTGCTTTTTTGCAGGTGTTAGGTTTTTTTTCAGCTCAAACAGCCCCATTGTTTCCTATGGGAGAATCGTGCACGAGCACGTTTTTGAGGCCGGCCGCGTCCGTAAGCAACTCTGGTATCGAGAGTTGCATTTGCGGTAAATATGCTCTACGCTCCTTTTTTGGAGCCTAACGCAGCATTTGTTTGAACTCTCGATACCAGAGTTAAATTTATGGTGCGGCCAGAAAAAAACCCGCGGAGCGTTAACAGCCCTTTTACCGCCGAACTCTAAATCTAGGCCTTAGATTGTATCAAATTATTCCATATTGATACAGTCTTTTAGTAAAAAAGTTTTTACTCAAATAGTTTGTTATAAATAAAAGGATACTTTATTATATTTATTTATTGTGTTATTTGTAAAGCATCTTATATTTATTATTAAACACAAGAGTCACTGAATGATGTGGAGTTGCAGTATATCAATACAGCTCTAATATTCAGGTTTAACCCACTAATAACTTGTATGGGTGTTATACCCTATGTACTTGGAATGAGCTGATAAGTGTGCAGTGCACCCAGTTGGAAACTACTAGTCACTTAGTATTAATACATGGGGAGTTAACCCCTAGTTTAAATATTTGGATATCAGTCTAATGCTCACTGGTTTTGTTAAAAATTCAATACATATACAGGTTGCAGACTATTCCAGTTCAGCTGGAAGCTGTGGGTTTGTGTATAATTCGACACATTAACAGTGCCACAAGCTTATCCTAAACTTATGTGTTAGGCGTAACAGTTGTACACAAATATATGGGAGCAATATCCGTTCGTTATATTGAGAGCTCAACACAGCTAATTGGATCTTCCTCTTGTGCTGTGAGTGTGTTAACCCACAAGCTTATCATGAACTTATGTGTTTGGCGTAACAGTTGTACACATATATATAGGAGCAATATCCGTTCGTGATATTGAGAGCTCAACACAGCGGATTTGATCTTTCTCATGCGCTGTGAGTATGTTTACCCGCTGTGCATGTGGATGGATTATAACTCTTAGTTGTATCAGCCCTAACCGTCACTCATTAAAGCTTTGTAAGTGTGGTTATACTGTTATTAAACATAGAGCTATGAACAGTGGTTGCTAGTTATGTAGCGATATCAATCAAAGGTTAACCCTCCTGCCCAATGTTAAGCTCTAATAATGATGGTATATGAGCCCCACTGATATGTGGATAGATGGTTACCGGTAAGTGTGTTAACTCCTACCTATTGCCTAGTAAAGCTATCCGTATATAGTCTGCAATCAGCGTTGCCCAATATATAAAGCAAACGGCTGTATAGAATGATAGCTCATTCCACTATCGTTTCAAGTACAAGTGAGCCCCACTTCCAAATATTTGGCTTAAATATCAATTGCAAAATAAACTCCACTACTAAATGTTTAGCATATAAGGTTAAATGCTATCTTAATATAACAGTAGCTCAGTACCTACAATTACAAATTAGTAAATAAATCAGATCAGGTCTAACATTTCAGCATTATAGCATTCTGAGGCTAATCTAAAAATACAGGAGCTCCAGGACTCCTCACCATTTCCCTAACGTCCCTGACATGTTTCGCCCTAACGGCTTTTTCAAAGGAAAAAAGAAGAATCTGCCCGGGATTTCTATGATCTTAGCAGGTTGTACCTAAGATCCATTGCTGTTCTCACACATGTCTAAAGAGAGAGATAACTTCAGCGGGGGAATGGCGTACAGGTTAGCCTGCTATGAGGTATGTGCAGTTAATATTTTTCTAGAAGATGAAATGAAGGCTAGAAAATGCTGCTGATACCAAATTTATGTAAGGTAAGCCTGAATACAGTGATTTAATAGCGACTGGTATCATGCTTACTTTCTGAGGTAAAACTCTTTTATATTTACAATATAAAACGTTTGCTGGCATGTTTAAACGTTTTTATATATACTTTGGTGATAAAACTTTACTGGGGCCTAGTTTTTTTCCACATGGCTGGCTTAAATTTGCCTAGAAACAGTTCCCTGAGGCTTTCCACTGTGTTACTATGAGTGGGAGGGGCCTAGTTTAGTGCTTTTTTGTGCATTAACTACTACAGACTGAGACATCCAGGAGTTCCCTGAATGCTACAGGACATCTCTAAAGGGCTTTTAGGCTTCCAAAATCGTTTGTTGGGGAAGGTAGGCCCACAGTAAAGCTGTGGTAGTTTGGTGTGACTGTTAAAAAAACGTCTATATCGTTTTTTGATCCGGTTTTTGAACTAAGGGGTTAATCATCCATTTGCAAGTGGGTGCAATGCTCTGTTAGCTTATTATACACACTGTAAAAATTTTGTTTGATTTACTGCCTTTTTTCACTGTTTTTCAAATTCTGACAAAATTTGTTTCTCTTAAAGGCACAGTACCGTTTTTTATATTTGCTTGTTAACTTGATTTAAAGTGTTTTCCAAGCTTGCTAGTCTCATTGCTAGTCTGTATAAACATGTCTGACATAGAGGAAACTCCTTGTTCATTATGTTTAAAAGCCATGGTGGAACCCCCTCTTAGAATGTGTACCAAATGTACTGATTTCACTTTAAGCAATAAAGATCATATTCTGTCTTTCAAAAATTTATCACCAGAGGAATCTGACGAGGGGGAAGTTATGCCGACTAACTCTCCCCACGTGTCAGATCCTTTGACTCCCGCTCAAGGGACTCCCGCTCAAATGGCGCCAAGTACATCCAGGGTGCCCATAGCGTTTACTTTACAAGACATGGCGGCAGTCATGGATAATACACTGTCAGCGGTATTAGCCAGACTACCTGTATTTAGAGGAAAGCGAGATAGCTCTGGAGTTAGACGAAATACAGAGCATACTGACACTTTAAGAACTATGTCTGATACTGCCTCACAATATGCAGAAGCTGAAGAAGGAGAGCTTCTTTCTGTGGGTGATATTTCTGACTCAGGGAAGATGATGCAACCTGATTCTGATATTTTTACATTTAAATTTAAGCTTGAACACCTCCGCGTGTTACTCAGGGAGGTTTTAGCTGCTCTGAATGACTGTGATACAATTGCAGTGCCAGAGAAATTGTGTAGACTCGATAAATACTATGCAGTGCCGGTGTGTACTGATGTTTTTCCAATACCTAAAAGGTTTACAGAAATTATTATTAAGGAATGGGATAGACCAGGTGTGCCGTTCTCTCCCCCTCCTGTTTTTAGAAAAATGTTTCCAATAGACGCCACCACACGGGACTTATGGCAGACAGTTCCTAAGGTGGAGGGAGCAGTTTCTACTCTAGCAAAGCGTACTACTATCCCTGTCGAGGACAGTTGTGCTTTCTTAGATCCAATGGATAAAAAGTTAGAGGGTTACCTTAAGAAAATGTTTATTCAACAAGGTTTTATCCTACAGCCCCTTGCATGCATTGCGCCTGTCACTACTGCTGCGGCGTTCTGGTTTGAGTCTCTGGAAGAGGCTTTACAGGTAGCGACTCCATTGGATGAAATACTTGACAAGCTTAGAGCACTTAAGCTAGCCAATTCTTTTGTTTCTGATGCCATTGTTCATTTGACTAAACTAACGGCTAAGAATTCTGGTTTTGCTATCCAGGCTATCCAGCTATGGCTTAAATCATGGTCAGCTGACGTTACTTCAAAATCGAAGCTGCTTAACATTCCCTTCAAGGGGCAGACCCTATTCGGGCCTGGTTTGAAGAAGATTATTGCTGATATCACTGGAGGAAAAGGTCATGCCCTTCCTCAGGATAGGGCCAAACAGTCTAATTTTCGTGCCTTTCGAAATTTCAAGGCAAGTGCAGCATCAACTTCCTCTAATGCAAAACAAGAGGGAACTTTTGCTCAGTCCAAGACGGTCTGGAGACCTAACCAGACCTGGAACAAGGGTAAGCAGGCCAAAAAACCTGCTGCTGCCTCTAAGACAGCATTAAGGAACGGCCCCCTATCCGGTAACGGATCTAGTAGGGGGCAGACTTTCGCTCTTCGCCCAGGCGTGGGCAAGAGATGTCCAGGATCCCTGGGTGTTGGAAATTATATCCCAGGGATATCTTCTGGACTTCAAGGCTTCCCCCCCAAAAGGGAGATTTCACCTTTCACAATTATCTGCAAACCGGATAAAGAGAGAGGCATTCTTACACTGCGTACAAGACCTCCTAGTTATGGGAGTGATCCATCCAGTCCCAAAGGAGGAACAGGGACAGGGATTTTACTCAAATCTGTTTGTGGTTCCCAAAAAAAGAGGGAACCTTCAGACCAATTTTGGATCTAAAGATCTTAAACAAATTCCTCAGAGTTCCATCATTCAAGATGGAGACTATTCGTACCATCCTACCTATGATCCAGGAGGGTCAATACATGACTACAGTGGATTTAAAGGATGCTTATCTGCACATTCCGATACACAAAGATCATCATCGGTTTCTCAGGTTTGCCTTCCTAGACAGGCACTACCAGTTTGTAGCTCTTCCCTTTGGGTTAGCCACAGCCCCAAGAATTTTTACGAAGGTTCTGGGGTCGCTTCTGGCGGTCCTAA
This sequence comes from Bombina bombina, assembly GCF_027579735.1. Taxonomy (NCBI): domain Eukaryota; kingdom Metazoa; phylum Chordata; class Amphibia; order Anura; family Bombinatoridae; genus Bombina; species Bombina bombina. The sequence continues at coordinate 865,157,526 of NC_069500.1, forward strand.
GGCCACAGGGCATAGCCGTGGCCCCTTATTTAGACGACATCCTGATTCAGGCGTCAAACTTCCAAATTGCCAAGTCTCATACGGACATAGTGTTGGCATTTCTGAGGTCGCATGGGTGGAAGGTGAACGTGAAAAAGAGTTCTCTATCCCCCCTCACAAGAGTTTCCTTCCTAGGGACTCTGATAGATTCTGTAGAAATGAAGATTTACCTGACGGAGTCCAGGTTATCAAAACTTCTAAATTCCTGCCGTGTTCTTTATTCCATTCCTCGCCCTTCGGTGGCTCTGTGCATGGAAGTAATCGGCTTAATGGTAGCGGCAATGGACATAGTGCCGTTTGCATGCCTACATCTCAGACCGCTGCAACTATGCATGCTCAGTCAGTGGAATGGGGATTACACAGATTTGTCCCCTTTACTGAATCTGGACCAAGAGACCAGGGATTCTCTTCTCTGGTGGCTATCTCGGGCCCATCTGTCCAAAGGTATGACCTTTCGCAGGCCAGATTGGACAATTGTAACGACAGATGCCAGCCTTCTAGGTTGGGGTGCAGTCTGGAACTCCCTGAAGGCTCAGGGATCGTGGACTCAGGAGGAGTCACTCCTTCCAATAAACATTCGGGAACTAAGAGCGATATTCAATGCTCTTCAGGCTTGGCCTCATCTAGCGACAATGAGGTTCATCAGATTTCAGTCGGACAACATCACGACTGTGGCTTACATCAACCATCAAGGGGGAACAAGGAGTTCCCTACCGATGTTAGAAGTCTCAAAGATAATTCGCTGGGCAGAGATTCACTCTTGCCACCTATCAGCTATCCATATCCCAGGTGTTGAGAACTGGGAGGCGGATTTTCTAAGTCGTCAGACTTTTCATCCGGGGGAGTGGGAACTCCATCCGGAGGTGTTTGCACAATTGGTTCTTCGTTGGGGCGAACCAGAACTGGATCTCATGGCGTCTCGCCAGAACGCCAAACTTCCTTGTTACGGATCCAGGTCCAGGGACCCCAAGGCAACGCTGATAGATGCTCTAGCAGCGCCTTGGTCCTTCAACCTGGCTTATGTGTTTCCACCGTTTCCTCTGCTCCCTCGTCTGATTGCCAAAGTCAAGCAGGAGAGAGCATCAGTGATCTTGATAGCGCCTGCGTGGCCACGCAGGACTTGGTATGCAGATCTGGTGGACATGTCATCCTTTCCACCATGGACTCTGCCGCTGAGACATGACCTTCTACTTCAAGGTCCTTTCAACCATCCAAATCTAATTTCTCTGAGGCTGACTGCCTGGAGATTGAACGCTTGGTTTTATCAAAGCGTGGTTTCTCCGAGTCAGTCATTGATACCTTGATTCAGGCACGGAAGCCTGTCACCAGGAAAATCTATCATAAAATATGGCGTAAATATCTTTAATGGTGTGAATCTAAGGGCTACTCATGGAGTAAGGTCAGGATTCCCAGGATATTATCTTTTCTCCAAGAAGGATTGGAGAAAGGATTGTCAGCTAGTTCCTTAAAGGGACAGATTTCTGCGCTATCTATTCTTTTGCACAAGCGTCTGGCGGATGCCCCAGACGTTCAGGCATTTTGTCAGGCTTTAGTTAGAATCAAGCCTGTGTTTAAACCTGTTGCTCCACCTTGGAGCTTAAATTTGGTTCTTAAAGTTCTTCAGGGGGTTCCGTTTGAACCTCTTCATTCCATAGATATCAAACTTTTATCTTGGAAAGTTCTTTTTTTGGTAGCTATTTCCTCGGCTCGTAGAGTTTCCGAGTTATCTGCCTTACAATGTGATTCTCCTTATCTGATCTTCCATGCAGATAAGGTAGTTCTGCGTACCAAACCTGGGTTTTTACCTAAGGTGGTATCTAATAAAAATATCAATCAAGAGATTGTTGTTTGTTGTCTACTCTGGACAGAGGAGAGGTCAAAAGGCTTCGGCAACCTCTCTTTCTTTTTGGCTAAGAAGCATAATCCGCTTAGCCTATGAGACTGCTGGCCAGCAGCCTCCAGAAAGGATTACAGCTCATTCTACTAGAGCTGTGGCTTCCACATGGGCCTTTAAAAATGAGGCTTCTGTTGAACAGATTTGCAAGGCGGCGACTTGGTCTTCTCTTCATACTTTTTCAAAATTCTACAAATTTGATACTTTTGCTTCTTCAGAGGCTATTTTTGGGAGAAAGGTTTTACAGGCAGTGGTTCCTTCTGTTTAAGTACCTGCCTTGTCCCTCCCTTCATCCGTGTACTTTAGCTTTGGTATTGGTATCCCACAAGTAATGGATGATCCGTGGACTGGATACACCTTACAAAAGAAAACATAATTTATGCTTACCTGATAAATTTATTTCTCTTGTGGTGTATCCAGTCCACGGCCCGCCCTATCATTTTAAGGCAGGTATTTTTTAATTTTAAACTACAGTCACCACTGCACCCTATGGTTTCTCCTTTCTCTGCTTGTTTTCGGTCGAATGACTGGATATGGTAGTGAGGGGAGGAGCTATATAGACAGCTCTGCTGTGGGTGTCCTCTTGCAACTTCCTGTTGGAAATGAGAATATCCCACAAGTAATGGATGATCCGTGGACTGGATACACCACAAGAGAAATACATTTATCAGGTAAGCATAAATTATGTTTTTTTATACAGTGCTATTTTTTTATCATGCAATATGTACTTTTTGTCAGCACATAGCAGGAGAGATAAATCAGTGTAAAGTATTCAGTAAATAGTTGTGAGAAAACCTTAACCATGCCCAAAAAACTTTTTTAAGTTTTAAATCTAGAGCCAATGTTGATTGTTGTTGTCTGAAGAAGGGGGTAAAACCCCAAAACGTTACAAATAAAGAGGTGACATTGATATAAATCCTGGAGAGTGCATCCGTTTTTTTAAAGTTTTTTTCTCTCTCTCTCTCTCTCTCTCTCTCTCTCTAATCAGCAAGTGCATCCCAGGTGCTGAACCAACAATGGTCCGGCTCCTAAGCTTACATTCTTGCTTTTCAAATAAAGATAGCAAGAGAACGAAGAAAATTGATAATTGGAATAAATTAGAAAGTTGCTTAAAGGGACACTGAACCCAAATTTTTTCTTTTGTGATTCAGATAGAGCATGCAATTTTAAGCAACTTTCTAATTTACTCCTATTATCAAATTTTCTTTATTCTCTTAGTATCTTTATTCGAAATGCAGGAATGTAAGTTTAGATGCGGCCCATTTTTGGTGAACAACCTGGGTTGTTCTTACTGATTGGTGGATAAATTCACCCACCAATAAAAAAAGTTCTGTCCACGGTACTCAACCAAAAAATAGCTTAGATGCCTTCTTTTTCAAATAAAGATAGCAAGAGAACGAAGAAACATTTATAATATGAGTATATTAGAAAGTTGCTTAAATTTGCATGCTCTATCCGAATCACGAAAGAACATTTTTGGGTTCAGTGTCCCTTTAAAGTTGCATGCTCTATCTGAATCATGAAAGAAAAAATGTGGGTTAAAGGGACATGAAACCCACATTTTTTCTTTTGTGATTTAGAAAAAACATGCAATTTTAAACAACTTTCTAATTTACTTCCATTATCAAACTTTCTTCATTCTCTTGATATACATTGCTGAAAATCATATCTAGATAGGCCCAGTAGCTGCTGATTGGTTGCTGCACATAGATGCCTCGTATGATTGGCTCCACCCATGTGCATTGCTATTTATTCAACAAAGGATATCTAAAGAATGATGTATTCTCTATCTGAATCATGAAATAAATGTTTTGGGTTTAGTGTCCCTTTAAGTATCCGTTTAATCAGGTAAGTTTGTATCTGTTTGTTGACGTTACTACAGCTGATAACATCTAGGGCCACCTGATAAAAAGTGGAAACGTGTTGTCCTTTTAGCCATGGAATTCTTTCAATAAATTAAAATGAATGATAATTTGGATTCTTGTGCACAGCCAAAAAAGGGCTGACACATTGGGGCCTACTTATGAAAGGCCAGTCGGACATCTTGTGAACTGCTGGTGCAACGCCGTCCCCTACAGATTCGCGGCCAATCGGCCACTAGCAGAGGGGTGTCAATCAACCCGAATGTATTTGATGGTGTTGAATTGTGGCGATGTCTGTCCGCCTCCTCAGAGCAGGCGGACAGGTTATGAAGCAGCGGTCTTAGTGTTTAGTGAAGAATCGCCAGAAACACGGGCCCTCAAGCTCCATACGGAGCTTGATAGATAGGCCCCATTAAGTATAGGGCTGAAGAAGAAGAAAAAATGGCTGATTGTGATTTTGTCAACATCTTAAACGTCTCATCTGCAGCCGGTAACATGTAGATAATTATCAAACCATAGGATTGTATTCAACCCCTTATTGAAAACATCAGCATGTGTATCAATGGGCACAACTGATACCTAGGTATCCATTGCTCATTAGAGAAAAGAAGGAGCAGCACTAATATTATTGCAAAAAATGGATTTTAATCCGATATTCTTCATCACAAAAACATGACACACAGAGTGGAGGTAAGAAAGGGGGCGTGTCCTTACGCATTTCGTGCCGCAAGGACTATGACTAAGTGCCTTGCGGCACGAAACGCGTAAGGACACGCCCCCTTTCTTAACTCCACTCTATGTGTCATGTTTTTGTGATGAAGAATATCAGATTAAAATCCATTTTTTGCAATAATATTAGTGCTGCTCCTTCTTTTCTCTGTTGCATTTGAGACTGCTTGGTTCCATTTGAGCTTGCACCTTTCCTTATCACCAAACGCTCTCTAGCCGCACAGAATATTTGGGCCAGTACCGGAAGCTCTTACCCGGCGTCTGGAGGATCAGCTGGCTGGTCTGCCTGGAGCTACGCCTCCCCCTTCACTACATCCATTGCTCATTGGCAGGAACATCCACAGTTGTACTGGCAGACAGGAAAGTCTTCACATGTATGAAATGGAAAACTAGGTTTGTTTAGCACAGGGTTATCCATTTTAACCCTTTCAGTGCTAACGACAGCTCTGAGCCGTCAGAGGGAGATCTGGGAGCTCCCACCAGCTCCTACCCCGGCGATCAGGCCTGTATAGTGACTGGTATTACCGGGGCTTCACGTTATGCACGGTAACATCACTCGCAATGACGTGATGACGTCACCGTGCAACTTTATTTAAAACAACAATGTTAAGTATAGGAAAAGGGGGCATGCTACTTAGAAGCCTGCATCTCAGGCAACTAAGCAAACTAATCAGGTACAGACTCCCAAGACCCACTGTTTTAAAGGTAATCGCTTAACCTTTCAACAGTGTGAGTCTTGGGGATCTGAAAAAAAAAGATAAAAAAAAAAATATTTAAAAAAATAAAAAAAACCTTTAAACAGCTTAGCACCCAGGGGGGGAAAGTGCTTAGCACTCAAGGGTTAAAAAAAAACCAAATACTAAAATAACACATTTTGAAATAAAACCTCCACTTTATTTATTCAGTTTTTCTTTTTAGAATTTTATTATGTACCATCTATTTATAAGCCATACACATTTTACTTACTGTTAGAAAGCATATATTAAAATACATGAAACATGATTAAAGATGTTAGTGTGCCACAGACATATTTTATGCTAGCTCCAACTATACGTATGTCTAGGGCAGCATTACATAGCGGCAAATTTGTAGTTATAGTTCAATGATATAATGCTGTGTTTATGAATTCCTATCCTCAGGGAACACTAACAGGTCAGATTTTAAGGATATCTGAACTAGAGCACAGGTGAAATAATCAGCTGACTAGTAAGAGAATCTGGCCTATTAGTGTTCCCCTGAGGACTGGATTTGAGAAACACTGATAAATTGTTTTCCCACTAATAAGTTCTCTAAATAATTAATTACAAATAAAAAATCCTGATTGCCAAATGGGCGTGCAGGTCTCCACTATGTATCCCTGGCCTTTGGTTGTGAGAATATATGAAGCAAATAGGAGTGGTTGGGTGTAGAGTTTTTTTTTTGGCGACACAATTCCCAGTGAGACAGCACAAAAGCTAAATCAACTACTGATTCAAGCTTATGCCTAGGAGCTTGCGGTGTAAACTAATATTTAACGCCTGTAAGATGGCATGGAACATCCTTCTCTTTTTGGCATCAAAGGAAAATCTGACTGGGGGGCGTGCCTAGCATCGTAATTAGCCCCCCATGATCCAATAACGGCCTTGAAATCACGTGATCACATTGGCTGTTGTGTAATTTAATTTTTCAAGCAAGCACTTTTTATTATTATCATCAGGTATTTGTAGAGCTTCAACAGATTCCGCTGCGCGTTCCGATCTTAAACACTTGCTCCCGACATGAATGGGTTAAGGTGCCCTTAAGTTTGTTTGTATATAACAGTTTCCAGCTTTTTTTTATTTTAGCCCTGTGATAGCGTAGGTCTTGCTGACAGACATGAAATGCGCTATTACTACATGCCTCAATTCAGGAGGCATCCGGAAATAGTGCTGTCTCACCACTGTTGGTGAGACCTGCACATTTGACCCCTGAAGAGTAAAAGGGATGAAATTATTGCCCTATATTTTTGATGACTGTGTTTAGAAAACAACATTATGAATGCTGTATTATGCTTGTAAAATATATATATACCTTTACTGAGTCCGTTGTCCAACATGATGATAAATTACACATTCTGTTTGCCTTCAAGGTTGAGAACATCTTGTTAAATGACAGTGGAAACTATGTATTGTGTGACTTTGGCAGTGCAACAAACCGGTTTCTTAACCCTCAGAGAGACGGAGTAAGCATAGTAGAAGAAGAAATAAAAAAGTAAGTTATTTATTGTTATATATATATAATTTATATATATATTTTTTATTTTTTTTTATTTTCTCATTGTTTAAATTGAGCTAAATTATATTCCTAAATTATTTATGCTCAGGATGCATTATTAAGTACATAGAAGTCAAAAATCAACTTTCATAACTGAGCATACAACAAAAAAAATCCCACTTTCTCTTGTAAGGTGTATCCAGTCCATGGCTTCATCCTTTACTTGTGGGATATTCTCCTTCCTAACAGGAAGTGGCAAAGAGAGCACACAGCAGAGCTGTCCATATAGCTCCCCCTCTAGCTCCACCCCCCAGTCATTCTCTTTGCCGGCTCTAAGCAATAGGGTCCCTCTCGGAAGGGTAAAGTGAATGTGGTGTTAGATTTGTAGTTTTTGTTCTACAAGCAAAAGTTTGTTATTTTAAATGGTACCGGTTTGTACTATTTACTCTCCTGCAGAAAAGAGATGAAGATTTCTGCAGGGAGGAAAATGATTTTAGCATGTTGTAACTAAAATCCATTGCTGTTCCCACAAAGGACTGAGGAGTACCAGAAAACTTCAGTTGGGGGGAACGGTTTGCAGGTTAGGCTGCAATAAGGTATGTTCAGTCATTTATTTCTAGACAAGACTGTGATAATGCTGGAAAAAGACTGATCAGATCCCCATGAGGGAAGGGTAAGCTTTATTCAGAGACTAAGTATGGAATTGCAAGCTTAGAGAACAGGGCTAATTTAGGCTGGTTGACACTATTTTATGGAAAACGGTTTTTACTAGTAAATATCGTTTTTTGAGACACTTTGAGGTTCCTTTGGGTTTCTTTCAAGGGTTGCTACCCACATGGCTATTATTTTAACACTTAGGAGTGTTTCTTTAGGCCTCACAACACCGGAGTAAGGTGGGAGGGGCCTAATTTCGCGCCTCAGATGCGCAGTTAGACTGACTAGATCTTCAGGCTGTTTCACATGGAGGGTCCTGCTGCAGTTTGAGGGCCTATAAGAAGCTTTTTCCCCACAAATCTGGTTCCTAAGGGCAGGTAGGTCCACAGCAGAGCTGTGGCAAGGTGCTGTAGTTGTTTTTAACCGGTTGCTAGCTTGCTATTGATCCGGTTTGGGCATTAAGGGGTTAATCGTTTTTATTGCTAGTTGTGCAATCTTACCAATGCTTTAGATACATACTGTGAAAATTTCGTAAAATTTGCTGCGTTTTTCACTGTTTTGGAAAATTGTGTGCCTTTTTTTATCTCTTAAAGGCACAGTAACGTTTTTTTTTTCAAAGTGTATTTTTACTTGATTAAAGTGTTTTCTAAGCCTGTTTGTCTTACTACTAGTCTGTTAAACATGTCTGACACTAAGGAAAATCCTTGTTCAATGTGTTTAGAAGCCATGGTGGAACCCCCTCTCAGAATGTGTGCCGCTTGTACTGATATGTCTATACATTTTAAAGAACAGATTGTTGCACTTAAAAATGTGGCCCAAGATGATTCTCAGACAGAAGTTAATGAGGTTAACCCGTTATCCTCTCCCCACGTGTCACAACCAGTTACGCCCGCTCAAGCGACGCCTAGCACCTCTGGTGCGTCTAACTCTTTTACCTTGCAAGACTTGGCGGCAGTTATGGATAATACCCTCTCAGTGTTTTTATCTAAACTGCCTGTGTTACCTACAAAGCGTGATAGCTCTGTTTTAAGAACAGATTCTGAGCATTCTGACGCTTTAGTAGCCGTTTCTGATATACACTCACAACGCTCTGAAATGGGGGCGAGGGATGTGCCGTCTGAGGGAGAAATTTCCGATTCGGGAAAGATTGCTCCTCAGACAGACTCAGATACGTTGGCATTTAAATTTAAACTAGAACACCTCCGCTTATTGCTCAGGGAGGTACTAGATACTCTGGATGACTGCGACCCTTTGGTGGTTCCAGAGAAATTGTGTAAAATGGACAAGTACCTAGAAGTGCCTGTTTACACTGATGTGTTCCCGGTCCCTAAGAGGATTGCGGATATAGTAACTAGGGAGTGGGATAGACCAGGGATTCAGTTTGTTCCCCCTCCTGTTTTTAAGAAAATGTTCCCCATATCTGACACCACGCGGGACCTGTGGCAGACGGTCCCTAAGGTGGAGGGGGCTGTTTCTTCACTTGCTAAACGCACAACCATACCAATTGAGGACAGTTGTGCTTTTAAAGACCCAATGGATAAAAAATTAGAGGGTTTACTTAAGAAAATTTTTGTTCAACAAGGTTTTCTTCTCCAGCCTATAGCGTGCATTGTTCCTGTAACTACTGCAGCTGCTTTCTGGTTCGAGGCACTGGAAGATGCGCTCCAGACGGAGACTTCATATGAGGACATTATGGACAGAATTAAGGCTCTTAAGCTGGCTAATTATTTTATCACAGATGCCGCTTTCCAACTAGCTAAGTTAGCGGCAAAGAATTCAGGTTTCGCCATTCTGGCGCTCAGGGTGCTATGGCTGAAGGCCTGGTCGGCCGATGTGTCTTCAAAATGCAAACTACTGAACATCCCTTTCAAAGGAAAGACCCTCTTCGGGCCTGAATTGAAAGAGATTATCTCAGAAATCACTGGGGGAAAAGGCCATGCACTCCCTCAGGATAAGTCCTTTAAGACTAAGAAGAAACAAAATAATTTTCGTTCCTTTCGAAATTTCAGGAGCGGTCTTGCTTCATCCTCCACTGCTGCAAAGCAAGAGGGTAACACTTCACAACCCAGGGCAGCCTGGAAACCTTACCAGGGCTGGAACAAGGGTAAACAGGCCAAGAAGCCTGCAGCTGCCCCCAATGCAGCATGAAGGGGTAGCCCCCGATCCGGGACCGGATCTAGTGGGGGGCAGACTCTCTCTCTTCGCTCAGGCCTGGGGAAGAGACGTACACGATCCCTGGGCCTTAGAGATTGTATCCCAGGGATAGCTTCTAGAATTCAAGGACTCCCTTCCAAGGGGAAGGTTCCACATTTCTTGTTTGTCTACAGACCAGACAAAGAAAGAGGCGTTCTTACGCTGTGTAGAAGACCTACATACAATGGGAGTGATCCACCCAGTTCCAATTGTGGAACAAGGGCTGTGTTTTTACTCAAACCTGTTTGTGGTTCCCAAAAAAGAAGGAACTTTCAGACCAATCCTGGATCTCAAAATTCTAAACAAATTCCTCAGAGTCCCGTCATTCAAGATGGAGACCATTCGGACAATCTTACCAATGATCCAGGAGGGTCAATATATGACTACCGTGGATTTACAGGATGCGTATCTGCACATTCCTATCCACAAAGATCATCACCAGTTTCTCAGGTTCTCCTTTCTGGACAAGCATTATCAGTTTGTGGCTCTTCCTTTCGGGTTGGCCACTGCTCCCAGAATTTTCACAAAGGTGCTAGGGTCCCTTCTGGCGGTTCTAAGGCCACGGGGCATAGCAGTGGCGCCTTACCTAGACGACATCTTGATTCAGGCGTCGACTTTCCAAAGAGCCAAGTCTCACACGGAAATTGTATTGGCCTTTCTGAGGTCTCACGGGTGGAAGGTGAACATCAAAAAGAGTTCTCTCTCTCCCCTCACAAGAGTTCCATTCCTAGGAACCCTAATAGACTCGGTAGAAATGAAGATATTTATGACAGAGGTCAGAAAGTTAAAACTTTTAACTACTTGCCGAGCTCTTCATTCCATTCCTCTGCCGTCTGTAGCTCAGTGCATGGAGACAATCAGACTAATGGTAGCGGCAATGGACTTAGTCCCTTTTGCACGGATACACCTCAGACCACTGCAACTATGCATGCTCAAACAGTGGAATGGGGATTATGCAGATTTGTCTCCTCAAATACAGTTGGACCAGGAGACCAGAGATTCTCTTCTCTGGTGGTTGTCTCAGGATCACCTGTCTCAGGGAATGTGTTTCCGCAGACCAGAGTGGGTCATCGTAACGACCAACGCCAGTCTGTTGGGCTGGGGTGCAGTCTGGGACTCCCTGAAAGCTCAGGGCTTATGGTCTCGGGAAGAAGCTCTTCTCCCGATAAACATTCTGGAACTGAGGGCGATATTCAACGCTCTCCAGGCATGGCCTCAGCTAGCTGCGGCCAAATTCATCAGATTTCAGTCGGACAACATCACAACTGTAGCTTACATCAACCATCAAGGGGGAACAAGGAGTCCCCTGGCAATGATGGAAGTAACCAAAATAATCAGGTGGGCGGAGGATCACTTTTGCCACCTCTCAGCAATTCACATCCCAGGAGTAGACAACTGGGAGGCAGATTTTCTAAGTCGTCAGACTTTTCATCCGGGGGAGTGGGAACTCCACCCGGAGGTATTTGCCCAGCTGACTCAGCTATGGGACACTCCAGAATTGGATCTGATGGTGTCCCGTCAGAATGCCAAACTTCCTCTTTATAGGTCCAGGTCCCGGGATCCTCAGGCGGTGTTGATAGATGCTCTAGCAGCGCCTTGGTCCTTCAATCTGGCCTATGTGTTTCCACCGTTTCCTCTCCTTCCTCGTCTGATTGCCAGAATCAAGCAGGAGAGGGCGTCTGTGATTCTAATAGCTCCTGCGTGGCCACGCAGGACCTGGTATGCAGACCTAGTGGACATGTCATCCGTTCCACCATGGACTCTGCCAATTAGGCAGGACCTTCTACTTCAAGGTCCTTTCAAACATCCAAATCTAATTTCTCTGCATCTGACTGCTTGGAGATTGAACGCCTAATTCTATCTAAGCGTGGTTTCTCTGAGTTGGTTATCGATACCCTGATTCAGGCTAGAAAGCCTGTCACCAGGAAAATATACCATAATATTTGGCGTAAATATCTTTGTTAGTGCGAATCCAAGGGTTACTCATGGAGTAAGATTAGGATTCCCAGGATTTTGTCTTTTCTCCAAGATGGATTGGAGAAAGGATTGTCAGCTAGTTCCTTAAAGGAACAGATATCTGCTTTGTCTATTCTTTTACACAAACGTCTGGCGGAGGTACCAGACGTTCAAGCGTTTACTCAGGCTTTAGTCAGAATCAAGCCTGTTTATAGACCTGTGGCTCCGCCATGGAGTCTGAATTTAGTCCTTTCAGTTCTGCAAGGGGTTCCGTTTGAACCTTTACATTCCATAGATATTAAGCTTTTATCTTGGAAAGTTTTGTTTTTAGTAGCTATCTCTTCTGCTCGAAGAGTTTCAGAGTTATCTGCTTTACAGTGTGACTCACCTTACTTGGTGTTCCATGCAGATAAGGTAGTTTTACCTACCAAACCCGGTTTTCTTCCTAAGGTTGTGTCTAATAAGAATATTAACCAGGAAATTGTTGTTCCTTCTCTGTGTTCTAATCCTTCTTTGAAGAAGGAACGTTTGTTACACAATCTTGATGTGGTTCGTGCTTTAAAGTTCTATTTACAAGCAACTAAGGATTTCAGACAAACAACTTCATTGTTTGTTATCTATTCTGGTAAGAGGAGAGGTCAGAAGGCGACTGCTACCTCTCTTTCCTTTTGGCTGAAAAGCATCATCCGTCTGGCCTATGAGACTGCTGGCCAGCAGCCTCCTGAAACTATTACTGCTCATTCTACCAGAGCAGTGGCTTCCACATGGGCTTTTAAAAATGAGGCTTCTGTTGAACAGATTTGTAAGGCAGCGACTTGGTCTTCACTTCATACTTTTTCCAAATTTTACAAATTCCATACTTTTGCTTCTTCAGAGGCTATTTTTGGGAGAAAGGTTTTACAAGCAGTGGTGCCTTCCGTTTAAGGTACCTGTCTTGTTCCCTCCCTTCATCCGTGTCCTAAAGCTTTGGTATTAGTATCCCACAAATAAAGGATGAAGCCGTGGACTGGATACACCTTACAAGAGAAAACAGAATTTATGCTTACCTGATAAATTACTTTCTCTTGTGATGTATCCAGTCTACGGCCCGTCCTGGCTATTAGTCAGGTAGATTTTTAGTTTAAACTACAGTCACCACTGCACCCTATGGCTTCTCCTTTTTCTTCCTAACCTTCGGTTAAATGACTGGGGGGTGGAGCTATATGGACAGCTATATGGACAGCTCTGCTGTGTGCTCTTTTTGCCACTTCCTGTTAGGAAGGAGAATATCCCACAAGTAAAGGATGAAGCCGTGGACTGGATACACCACAAGAGAAAGTAATTTATCAGGTAAGCATACATTCTGTTTTTGTCATTAAATGTGCCCTTTTTTGCTTTTTAAAACTTAGCTTATTTCCATGAGAGCATACTAAGGTAGATTCAGGAGCGTGCACGTTTTTAGGGCACTAATGTCTGGCAGCAAGCTTTTTAATTATTTTTTTTACCTTAGTATGCTCTAATGGCAAAGTGAAAAACAGTTCTTAGGCTTTAATGCAGTGGTCTATGTGGTTAATACAATGCTAATATATGGAAAAAAAGAAATCACCCTGTAAGTATCTTCTCAAAATATCCATATTGTTTGTGTAGTTGTTTTTAGTTTATTTCGTAACTAGATAAAGATATTTTGGTGTAAACCATTTTGTTCTGTGTTTAAGTAAATGGTGAGATGATTTGTTCAAAACCAAATGTATATTTGAGCAAGGCAATGACCTATGCTAGTGATGGGAAATTTGATGCATACAGATTAAATATGGTCCTCTTCCATTTTATTAAGGATCTGATTCTCAAAAAATTTCTAGCTTGGGGGAAATCATTTGGCAAGTTTCACAGGGCAGAACTCATTGAATTCTTTAAGAAAATATGGGGAACCTGCAAATCCCAGAGAGATGATAGAGCTGCCTCTCATAGAAAGTAATGAGGTTCTCTGGGATAGAGAATTTTACAGGGAATAGTTTGGCTAACTGGACAGCACCTGACACTGATATACATTTTCAGTTTGTACCAAATACAGATTAAACTAAAATGTTTTCACTACAGTTTAAATTGTATTTGCTTCTAGTTTAGTAGCATTACTATTATGCCAGTTGTATTATTAATTTAGAGCAAACTTTACCTGCATACAGATGCCGTGATAAATCAGTGAGACGTGCAGGTGTAAAATGCTTACACAATATATATTCAACTTCTGAGTGTCAAGGCATAGAGTGCCTCTCTTTATGGTTTCCATTCTTTCTGGTCTGGCTCTTTGTTTTCCTCTTCTTCTCCCTCAACTTGATTATGAATTGAGACTGAAGGGAGAGAGATGTTGTCTGGGCAAGGAGAGTTTTCTGTTCAAACACTTTGAAGTTTCTGCTTTTCTCCAAGTAGCAGTTTGATAGTGAATTATAGTACCCCAGGGTAAGTTATCTTCATCTGCTTCATGTTCTGTCATTAGGAAATTGAAGAACATTTTTTGCAGGTAAATATGAAAATCATGATTTTTTTTTTGTGGTTTCTGTTTTTCCATGAATTTAAGATATGTTATTTGCTGATGACAACAGTTCATTTTGAATTAGTCTAATAAAAAACAACACAACATGAAAATAAAAATATTCAAATTAAGAATAAGGACCAGTGATATTCATAACACTGAAGTGTTCCAATTTATTCTTTTATTTGATCAGTGTTTTAACATCTCCTATAGTTTATGTAACCTATAAAAGTGGATTATGAGATTAAAAGCTATAATGGTGTTTTATTGTATCTAATGACATTAGATGAATGTTTTTATAGTGGTTATTGGAATGATTGTATCATTAATAGGTCTGGCAATAAAACATATGTAGTCACACAAAGAAAATTGTCACCATTGCTTCATAGGAACAGTAAACTCTTTGTCTATGTGCTACCATTGTAAACCTACATGGCTTGTTTCACATTTAAGACTTAAGTGACTAAATAATTAACAATATAAAAATTAAAGGAACAGTCAATTCAAAATTAAACTTTAATGATTCAGATAGGACACTCCATTTTTAACAACTTTTCAGTTTACTTTTATCATCAAATGTTCTTGGTATTCTTTGCTAGTTCTTGTGTGACATATAGATAATATTGTAATCACTCCTGTGGAGTTATTTATGACTCAGCACTGATTGTCTAAAATGCAAGTCTGTCAAAAGAACTGAAATAAGGGGGCAGTCTGCAGAGGCTTAGATACAAGGTAAAAGTGTATTAATATAACAGTGTTAGTTATGCAAAACCGTAGAATGGGTAATAAAGTGAATAGCTATCTTTTTAAACAATAAAAATGTTCAAGTAGACGTTTAAAGGTGCAGTAAAAATGCTGTAATACTTATAAATATATATATATATATATATATATATATATATATATATATATATATATATATATATATATATATATATATATATATATATATACACACACACAATTTATTCAATGTCATCTAAAACAACTCAGGGGTTGGTTTTATGCCCTAATGTCCAATAAGTCCTAATCTCCATTAGGAAGCTCTTGGTCCTGCAGTGAAAGTACATTGTTCCATATTGTTTTGAATTTGCAGAAGCCAAATCAAATTTCAGGCTGGAGAAGGGAGCTGGATGATGGGGGTGTGTATAAAAATCTCTCAATTTTGTAAGGCCTAGAAACATTTCAGACAGATACAAGATGTAGCCTTAAATGTTTCTTTAACTATTTTATACCTACTTTTCTTTTGCATGAAATGCATTATACTGAAATGTAACATAAAATACAATATATTGGCTAAACCTCTTCAATACTTACCAGGATGGGGCATGGACAAAAATAACCATGCCCCCTTTTACCTATAAAAATGCTACCTGAGCTCCCTCTTTTATAAATAGGATGGTCAGAGCTTGGTCCCCTCTGGGTCTTACCTTGTAAGTATTAGGTTGAGGTCATATGGCTATTGTTCCTACCTGGGTGCTCACACGTTTCCTACTGCTGGGGCTTTCTTTGGAAGTAGGAGGCGTGCCATGATTACCTCCTAGTCTGTTTAAGGATATTTATGCATTTTCGTTGTAGAGTTTGATCCGATAGGTGCTGCTTGACCACCATCAAAAAGTTCAAGCTCATCATAGGGGTCCCCATCAAAAAGTGCAAGCTCATCATAGGGATGTGAAAAGGCTCAGCTGCAAACGGGTCAAGCTAAAAAGAGAGTCATGTGAAGTTGCGCCTCACTCTGTTTCCACTGAAGAAACTGTTGAAGAAATTAATAATTGATTTTCTGCAGTTTGAAGAGACTATAGAATTTGACTATGTGCCAAAAGCCATTAACTAATTAATTAAGACGAGAGATGCGGGAAGTTATGTCAGAAAAACTTGTTCTACCAAGACAATAGCTATCATTTCTTAAGAAATGTATAGGAACCTATCAAACATGGTACATTATGAGACAGGGCAGGAAACAGAACAAATATCAACATTAGATGATCGGGGATGCTCAGGGGTTTTGAATTTTATAAACCTAACTGATTACTCCTTAAGTGATACAGAAATATGATTACTTAGTTATGGATTGGGTTTTGTGCCGAACTCCAAGTTTAAGAATTTGTTTCAAACACTAGTAGATGTCAACAAACTAATAAGATAGCTTGGATGTTGATAAAAAATAAACACAATCCATTACACGCATGAATACTCCAGCCACAGACGTATTGCAATTGGATATCTCTGAACTAAGTGATGTACCAAACCTGGTAGAATTGGGTATAGAGAGTAATACTGAAATGGGTAGCATTAATAAGCACATTGGGTTTAGACCTAAATCAGTCTTTTATCCGGTACAATCTAGAAGTAATGTGCTTGTTAATTTTCAAAAAAGGATAGAAGCTGACTTGGTGAGTCTATTTACACGAATACAGGGGTATAATTTCAACCTTACAAAAGAGGAAATGATCGCCTTAGATACATTAAAGAATAATAGTGAATTAGTGATTAAAATGGCAGATAAGGGAGGCAGTGTAGTGGTATGGGATAGATAATCCTATGAGGGTGAGGTTTTAAGACAAGTACAAAACACATATGATTATGTAACCCTCAACCGGTATCCACTTGTAATTTTCAGTTCAAACTTACCAAACGGTTACTACTTGAAGGATTATAGAAAGGTCATATAGATCAGAATACTTTTGAATATTTGTGGTTGAAACAACCGATTTTTTATGTATTACCCAAGGTGCATAATGCCATAAGTCCTTAGATGAAGTGAAAGGAAGACCAATTGTGTCCTGGATAGGTTCTATGTGTGATCCTCTTTCAGAATGGTTAGACAGTATTTTACAACCCCTAGTTTTTAACTTAGAAAGTCATTTAAGGGACACAAAATATCTTCTTTTTTTTTTACATACATATATATTTTAATTTTGTCTATTTGACAAGTATTGTTTTTACAACATTTATTTTTATTGTTTGTTAAAGTACTGTTTCCATTTTGGCCTGATCTGAAAACAAGATGGAGACTATGGGTTTCTATTGAAAAGACTTACAATATCATCTTATATTGGATTTTAAAAAAAATACTGAAACTGTTGAACCCACTCCATTGAAACATTGTATCTGCATAAAAAATGTTTGACCGAGATTTCTCCTTTGTGACCTGGTTTTCAAAGGACATTCCTTCATGCATGCTGCTGAAGCCAAACATGGTCACTACAGTTTGTTTCAAAGTGCTTGCACTTACCTCATGTTTATGAATGCATGTTCCTGTTTAAAAGTCACAAAAGAACAATCTTGTTTTAGAATCTTCTAGGCAAATATAATGTTGCAATGGAGCAGGTTCATGCTCTTCAGTTTCAGTACTATTAAAATCCATTATTAAAAGAAAAATGAGTTCTTTCACTATAAACCCATGTTGCCATCTTGTTTTCATGTCATACCAAAACGTAAACAGTGGTTTAACAATCAATAAAAATAAATATTGTAAAAAACAATACTTGTCAAAGATTTAAGTTGACAATATAGTAATTGATAAACCATGCCTAGTATGCTCATCATACAATTGGCATTCATATCGTTTAGCAGTGGTGCGGATGGAAACTGATTGCAATAGGTTCCTGTGAAACTCAAAATTGCGCAATCCCATTTTAAAGCCCAGCTATGAAGACACCATCACTGTTAGTGACAATCACGACAGTGTGAGTGTGACTTAGAAATAAACATTCACATTAAGGGTGTTGCTCCACGCCATTTGTAGATATTTAGGTCTTGATCTAATTTTTCTTACAGATCCCCTTAGCTGTACAGTATATCAGGTACTCAACACATGTACATATGTTTATGAACCTATATATATATATATATATATAAATGTGTGCATTCTCCCCTGTAGATACCTATACAATAGAATAGAGTTTAATGAATCAATACCGTGTATGTATTTTAATACACCTCTAAAATGTCTCCTGTGACCATTTCAGAATGTTTTACACATGTGCATGATAATAGACGGTTTCCAACTCGTCTTGAAATACTTACAAAGATGTCTAAAATGCCATTTTGAGGCTTAATCAAGCTCCTTGAGGTGTCAAATTTGAAAAGTCTAAACTGGCCTCAAAGTTGTTGAAAAGCTTCTAGAAAATGTATTGTTTTTGCCAAAGTAAAGAGAGGGCTTTTAGTGAGGATCTGAAAAGGCAGTTGCGCAGAAGCGGGAAAGAGACAAAAACACAGTGATCGCATTGAATCAAAAATTTGCCTTTTCAACCAGAAAATGAGCCAAAAAAGCTTCAGCCGATAGATTGTGATCAACCCCAAAATCTTTTGCAATGCAGTGAATAATTTCATATGCATAAATAAAAAAAAATGTCCTTAATGTCTCTTTAACCCCTTAATGACCACAGCACTTTTCCATTTTCTGTCCGTTTGGGACCAAGGCTATTTTTACATTTTTGAGATGTTTGTGTTTAGCTGTAATTTTCCTCTTACTCATTTACTGTACCCACACATATTATATACCGTTTTTCTCGCCATTAAATGGACTTTCTAAAGATACCATTATTTTCATCATATCTTATAATTTACTATAAAAAAAATTATAAAATATGAGTAAAAAATGGAAAAAAACACACTTTTTCTAACTTTGACCCCCAAAATCTGTTACATATCTACAACCACCAAAAAACACCCATGCTAAATAGTTTCTAAATTTTGTCCTGATTTTAGAAATACCCAATGTTTACATGTTCTTTGCTTTTTTTGTAAACTATAGGGCCATAAATACAAGTAGCACTTTGCTATTTCCAAACCATTTCTTTTCAAAATTAGCGCTAGTTACATTAGAACACTGATATCTTTCAGGAATCTCTGAATATCCATTGACATGTATATATTTTTTTTTAGTAGACATCCCAAAGCATTGATCTAGGCCCATTTTGGTATATTTCATGCCACCATTTCACCGCCAAATGCAATCAAATACAAAAAATCGTTCACTTTTCACAAATTTTTTCACAAACTTTTGGTTTCTCATTGAAATTATTTACAAACAGCTTGTGCAATTATGGCATAAATGGTTGTAAATTCTTCTCTGGGATCCCCTTTGTTCAGAAATAGCAGACATATATGACTTTGGCGTTGCTTTTTGGTAATTAGAAGGCAGCTAAATGCCACTGCGCACCACACGTGTATTATGCCCAGCAGTGAAGGGGTTAATTAGGGAGCATGTAGGGAGCTTTTTGGGGTAGTTTTAGCTTTAGTGTAGTGTAGTAGACAACCCCAAGTATTGATCTAGGCCAATTTTGGTATATTTCATGCCACCATTTCACCGCCAAATGCGATCAAATTAAAAAAAACGTTAAATTTGTCTCAATTTTAGGTTTCTCACTGAAATTATTTACAAACAGCTTGTGCAATTATGGCACAGATGGTTGTAAATGCTTCTCTGGGATCCCCTTTGTTCAGAAATAGCAGACATATATGGCTTTGGCATTGCTTTTTGGTAATTAGAAGGCCTCTAAATGCTGCTGCGCATCACACGTGTATTATGGCTAGCAGTGAAGGGGTTAATTATGTAGCTTGTAGGGAGCTTGCAGGGTTAATTTTATCTTTAGTGTAGAGCTCAGCCTCCCACCTGAAACATCAGACCCCCTGATCCCTCCCAAACAGCTCTCTTCCCTCCCCCACCCCACAATTGTCCCCGCCATCTTAAGTACTGGCAGAAACTCTGCCAGTACTAAAATAAAAGGTATTTGGCCCTTTTTAAAAAAAAAAAAAAAAAAAAGAAGCATATTTACATATGCTAATGTGTAGGATCCCCCCTTAGACCCCAACCTCACTGATCCCCCACCAAACAGCTCTCTAACCCTTCCCCTCTGCCTTAATGGGCGCCATCTTGGGTACTGGCAGCTGTCTGCCAGTACCCAGTTTTGTACAAAATGTGGCTTTTCTTAAAACAAAATCCCTTTTCTGTAGTGTAGCTTTCCCCCCCACCAAGACCAACCCCCAACCCCTTCCAGATCCCTTAGATTAAATTTATAATGATGAAAATTTATTTTTATTTTTTTTACTTTGAACTTTTTTTTTCTGTAGTGTAGCGGTTCCCACCCGCTCCCGCCCGTGCACGCGCCCGCCCACCACCCCCCGTGCACGCGCGCGCTCCCCCGCAGGTCCCGCCCCCGATCCCGCCCCCTTCCACTCCACACACAGCATCGATGGCCGCCCACCCGCCTCCCAAGTAAGCTCCCACCCGCCAACGATACCGGCCACCGATGTCCGGTGCAGAGAGGGCCACGGAGTGGCTCTCTCTGCATCGGATGGCCAAGGGGGGTTATTGCAGGATGCCTCCATATCGAGGCATCACTGCAATAACCGGAAAGCAGCTGGAAGCGAGCAGGATCGCTTCCAGCTGCTTTCCAGACCAAGGACGTACGCCACACGTCCTTGGTCATTAACTGTATTTTTTTTGAGGACGTGTGGCGTACGTCCTTGGTCGTTAAGGGGTTAAGCATGACGAGAACGTGACACAAAATACCAGGACAGCCTGAGAGATGTATCTCAAACTGACTACTACATTGTCAATCGGAAACTTCCTCTGATGGGTCCAGCTTTTTCATGACCCCATGTGACAGCGAGTCCAGATCAATTAGGTACTAAAGCAGAATTGCACAACTTACTGACCAAAATCTAAGAATTTGTCCAGACTGAAATCAATGGAGCACATTATGGCCCCTATATAAGAAAGTCTGGCGGACCTGATCCGACAGTGCGGATCAGGTCCGCCAGACCTCGCTGAATACGGCGAGCAATACGCTCGCCGTATTCAGCATTGCACCAGCAGCTCACAAGAGCTGCTGGTGCAATGCCGCCCCCTGCAGACTTGCGGCCAATGGGCCGCCAGCAGGGGGGTGTCAATCAACCCGATCGTGCTCGATCGGGTTGATTTCCGGCGATGTCTGTCCGCATGCTCAGAGCAGGCGAACAGGTTATGGAGCAGCTGTCTTTGTGACCGCTGCTTCATAACTGCTGTTTCTGGCGAACCTGCAGGAATTCTCTTGGAATTTCTTGTTAAAAAAGAATATGCACATATCCTACACTAGTGGGAGCTAGCTGCTAATTGGTGCCAGTACACATTTGTCTCTTGTGATTGGCTAATAAGATGAGTTCATCTAGCTGCCAGTAGTGCAATGATGTTCCTTCAGAAAAGGATAAGAAGATTAACAGGCCCATTTATCAAGCTCCGTACAGAGCTTGAAGGGCCGTGTTGCTGGCGAGTCTTCAGACTCGCCAGAAACACAACTTATGAAGCAGCGGTCACAAAGACCGCTGCTCCATAACACTGTCCGCCTGCTCTGAGCAGGCGGACAGGAATCGCCGGAAATCAACCCGATCGAATATGTTCGGGTTGATTGACACCTCCCTGCTGGCGGCCGATTGGCCGCGAGTCAGCAGGGGGCGGCGTTGCACCAGCAGCTCTTGTGAGCTGCTGGTGCAATGTTAAATGCGGAGAGCAGTGTCGGATCAGGTCCGCAAGCCCTTTGATAAATGGGCCTGAATGAATCAAATGTGTTAGTAGAAGTAAATAGAAGTTAATAGAAAGTCGTTTAAAGTCTATCCAAATCATGACAGAAAATGTTGGGGTTTCCTGTCCATTTAACCTGGAATATAGGTGTTATTGAAATCATATTCAAACCAAGGCAATCTGAAACCATTGGCCCCCAGTATATGGCTTATTATGGATGATTTGCTCTTCATCACTTGCACCAGAACACTGACTTATATTAAAAACACCAGATGGCAGGGCTAAGTAAATATGGGCCAACGAATAACAAAGCAACTTCATTTAGTAGCTGTAAAATAATCTATCTGCTTGCAAAGACTGGAGTCTGGTTTACAATATAGGTGGAAATGTCCATATTGTAACTTATGATTTCTTGAAGAATTTATTTTGTCATCAAGACCCCAGGAGAACTTCAGTCTTTTTAAAGGGACAGTTTACTGAAAAAACTATCCCCTTTAATTTGTTCCCAATAATCCACTTTACCTGCTGGAGTGTATTCAATTGTTTACAAGTATTTCCTTTACCCTTATATTGGCATTTGAAATAGTTGATTTAGCCTGTGGTATCCACACCTATTCTGAAAGTTTCTGGCCTTGGGTGCAAGCTATAGATATGCTGTGCAAACACAGCCAGCAGAAAAAAATTACACTCCCAGTGGGGTATAGAAGAGATAAGGTAATAAAATGTTAATTTTCCATTGTTCTCTCCAAATATTGGTGTTTGGTTTAGACAGATATAAGATAAAGAAGCAGGTAAATGTACACAATGTGATAAAGTAATACAATATGATTATACCTATAAGCTCAACGCATTTTATTAGGTTGTGGCTTCAAAACAGCAAATTAGCTTTTTATATACACATATAAACCTTAAAAAGGGAAATCTCATACATTTTATTCTCTGCAGTTAGTAAAAAAGTAATTGGTAACACATTAAGGGAAAACACTTTTACAGTATAATGTCCCTTTAATGGAATATTGTATTCTCTTGTGTGCCTGCAGTTAATACTTCATAATCCTGAAACAACTGTCACCAAATTTGTTCCAAAAATCTGGGCATATGCCTTTAAGTGGAAACACTGACATAACTCCATATAGTTGAACTTAATGAACAAACATAGCATGACTGTTCCCTTGAGGGTCGCAGTAACAAATATGTCGGATATTTAACTTATTGACCTTTCTCAGTGGGTGCTCTTTAGTTTTCCTTATATACAAGCTGTATATTGTTTCAGACTTAAACTGTTTCTGCTTTGTCTATATCATGTTTCTTTTTTTTAAAGGGACAGTCTACTCCAGAATTTTTATTGATTAAAAAGATAGATAATCCCTTTATCACCCATTACCCATTTCTGCATAACCAGCACAGTTGTATTAAAGGGATAGTAAAGTCCAAATTAAACTTTCATGACTCAGATAGGGCATGTCATTTGAAACAACTTTCTAATTTACTTTTATCATCAAATTTGCTTTGTTCTTTTGGTTTTCTTAGTTGAAAGCTAAACATAGGTAGTCTCATATGCTAATTTCTAAGCCCTTGAAGGCCGCCTCCTATCTCAGTGCATTTGACAGTTTTTCACAGCTAGAGGGCGTTAGTTCATGTGCTTAATATAAATAACATTCTGCTCATGCACATGGCATTATTTAAGAGTTAGCACTCTTGCCTGAAATGCAAGTATGTCAAAGATCTGAGATAAGGAGGCAGTCTGCAGAAACTTAGATACAAGGTAATTACAGAGGTAAAAAGTATATTACTATAACAGTGTTGGTTATGCAAAACTGGGGAATGGTAAATAAAGGGATTATCTATCTTTTTAAACAATAACATTTTTGGCGTTTGCTATATCCCTTTTCACCTCTGTGATTACCTTGTATCTAAGCCTCTGAAGACTATCTCCTTATTCAGTTCTTATGACAGACTTGCATTTTAGCCAATCAGTGCTGACTTCTAAGTAATGCAATGGGAGTGAGCACAATGTTTTATTTTTATTTATATATATATATATATATATATATATGTATATATATATTTATATAAAACACATGTCTAGCTGTAAATAAACCGTCCAAATGCATTGAGATAAGTGGTCAGCCTTCAAGGGCTTAGAAATTAGCATATGAGCCTACCTAGGTTTAGCTTTTAACAAAGAAAAAAAAGGGAACAAAGCAAATTTGATGTAAATTGGAAAGTTGTTTAAAATTGTATGTCCTATCTGAATCATGAAAAGTTAATTTTGACAAGACTGTCCCTTTAAATGTAGATGTCTCTTAAACGAAGACAGTTATTTTATTATGAGTGCACATTATTTTTCTTGTTTTTATATTGGATTCCCATATGTTTACATGCTTTCCTATACATGTTTTTAATGCCGCAATCTTTATTGACCATTGTGAGTCATATGCATGAAATGCTGTAGGTGCATTATACTAATCTACTGCCAAGGACAGTTATATTATTCAGTCTGCATGAATTTACAATACAGTCATAAATTCCACCCTCTTCTTTTCATGTCCTGATTTCTCCAGAAATCAATGTGCAGATAGCACATGCCTCTTTCTTGGTTGCAAAGTCCCCTCCATCCCTTAACATTCAGACCAAGATTTATCAAAGCAATTCTTCTAAAATTGTGCCTATGAATCCACATACAACTGAATCCCCTGATTTTATTAATGCAAAGTGCACCTAAGATTGGGCAAGTCCGACTATACCTTCCTCTTACTTTGTTCACATTTGCCAAGGCGCACCTGTGCGCTCAAAAAAGGGTTCAATTTGCTAGTTTTAGTAACATTTCCTATAGTGTGCCTTAGCATTACGCCCAGTTACCAATTTATAATTTTTTTTGTGCCATTGGAGAATGCAAAGTTCTCCTACATATATGCGCATTATAGTTCTCCATAGCTACTGTGGAGAACAGCATTAGAAATCATTATGTTTTTGAACTTGTGTAATGTTCACATCTATTTCTGATGGAGAACTTTCTGATTTTAGCAGGTCTAATCTTTGGCTACATACATAAGCCAAAGATAGAATGCAAAATTGCCCCACAAAGAATTTGAATGCATTACAATTATATAGGGTCATTTTTATAACAATAAAGTAAAAATGTTTTGTGGTAACACAACAAATTAATGCGCAGATTTGCCCCATGTACAACGCAAATGTAATAGATTTACTTGAAGAGGGCAAAAAATACTAACTAAAAAAAACTGTTTTGAAACGATAAATCAGGAGAACTTCCTTTTTTCGCATTGAGAAATTAAAGGGACAGTCTAGACCAAAATAAACTTTCATGATTCAGATAGAGCATGTAATTTTAAACAATTTTCCAATTTACTTTTATCACCAATTTTGCTTTGTTCTCTTGGTATTCTTAGTTGAAAGCTTAACCTAGGAGGTTCATATGTTAATTTCTTAGACCTTGAAGCCCACCTCTTCCAGATTGCATTTTAACAGTTTTTCACCACTAGAGGGTGTTAGTTCACGTATTTCATATAGATAACACTGTGCTCGTGCACGAGAAGTTATCTGGGAGCAGGCACTGATTAGCTACACTGCAAGTCTGTCAAAAGAACTGAAAAAAGGGGCAGTTTGCAGAGGCTTAGATACAAGATAATCACAGAGGTTAAAAGTATATTATTATAACTGTGTTGGTTATGCAAAACTGGGAAATGGGTAATAAAGGGATTATCTATCTTTTAAAACAATAAAAATTCTGGTGTAGACTGTCCCTTTAATCATAATCTGCCCCAGCTCGCCTTCCAAACAGCGTGAATTAATACGTGCAATTGTTTGATAAATTTGTGCTCACCCGTGCACCTCTCCAAGGGGAGCGCAAGAGAACTCTGAGCAGAATATAAAGGAGAATTCTCCTAGCTCTTGATAAATCTAGCCCAGAGGGTTTCCAATGTCAAAATTTTGTGATGTATTAAAAATGCGTATTAATCACTCAAATGTATTATATAAGTTATGGTACTGAAAAAATAGAGCACCATTTAAATAAGTACACATCTGATTTGGGTATTTTTTTTATTTTGCCATATACAATTTCCCTTTAGTTATTTATTGTTATTAAAAAATGTTTTTTATGAACTGTGCATCACTAATGTAACTATCAAACAGAATTCAAATAAAAAGGGAAATATAAATATCAGGTATATTTCATATACAGGGAGTGCAGAATTATTAGGCAAGTTGTATTTTTGAGGATTAATTTTATTATTGAACAACAACCATGTTCTCAATGAACCCAAAAAACTCATTAATATCAAAGCTGAATAGTTTTGGAAGTAGTTTTTAGTTTGTTTTTAGTTTTAGCTATTTTAGGGGGATATCTGTGTGTGCAGGTGACTATTACTGTGCATAATTATTAGGCAACTTAACAAAAAACAAATATATACCCATTTCAATTATTTATTTTTACCAGTGAAACCAATATAACATCTCAACATTCACAAATATACATTTCTGACATTCAAAAACAAAACAAAAACAAATCAGTGACCAATATAGCCACCTTTCTTTGCAAGGACACTCAAAAGCCTGCCATCCATGGATTCTGTCAGTGTTTTGATCTGTTCACCATCAACATTGCGTGCAGCAGCAACCACAGCCTCCCAGACACTGTTCAGAGAGGTGTACTGTTTTCCCTCCTTGTAAATCTCACATTTGATGATGGACCACAGGTTCTCAATGGGGTTCAGATCAGGTGAACAAGGAGGCCATGTCATTAGATTTTCTTCTTTTATACCCTTTCTTGCCAGCCACGCTGTGGAGTACTTGGACGCGTGTGATGGAGCATTGTCCTGCATGAAAATCATGTTTTTCTTGAAGGATGCAGACTTCTTCCTGTGCCACTGCTTGAAGAAGGTGTCTTCCAGAAACTGGCAGTAGGACTGGGAGTTGAGCTTGACTCCATCCTCAACCCGAAAAGGCCCCACAAGCTCATCTTTGATGATACCAGCCCAAACCAGTACTCCACCTCCACCTTGCTGGCGTCTGAGTCGGACTGGAGCTCTCTGCCCTTTACCAATCCAGCCACGGGCCCATCCATCTGGCCCATCAAGACTCACTCTCATTTCATCAGTCCATAAAACCTTAGAAAAATCAGTCTTGAGATATTTCTTGGCCCAGTCTTGACGTTTCAGCTTGTGTGTCTTGTTCAGTGGTGGTCGTCTTTCAGCCTTTTTTACCTTGGACATGTCTCTGAGTATTGCACACCTTGTGCTTTTGGGCACTCCAGTGATGTTGCAGCTCTGAAATATGGCCAAACTGGTGGCAAGTGGCATCTTGGCAGCTGCACGCTTGACTTTTCTCAGTTCATGGGCAGTTATTTTGCGCCTTGTTTTTTCCACACGCTTCTTGCGACCCTGTTGACTATTTGAATGAAACGCTTGATTGTTCGATGATCACGCTTCAGAAGCTTTGCAATTTTAAGAGTGCTGCATCCCTCTGCAAGATATCTCACTATTTTTTACTTTTCTGAGCCTGTCAAGTCCTTTTTTTGACCCATTTTGCCAAAGGAAAGGAAGTTGCCTAATAATTATGCACACCTGATATTGGGTGTTGATGTCATTAGACCACACCCCTTCTCATTACAGAGATGCACATCACCTAATATGCTTAATTGGTAGTAGGCTTTCGAGCCTATACAGCTTGGAGTAAGACAACATGCATAAAGAGGATGATGTGGTCAAAATACTCATTTGCCTAATAATTCTGCACTCCCTGTACAGGTAAAAAAAATCCTTTATACAAACTGCTTGGGACCGGAAAAGGTTTGGATTTCCGAATATTTGTATATTTGCATCTGTAAAATGGGACCAAGTTTAAACAACAATATCTTAGGTCATTTATTCAATATTTATGTGTCATAATACAGCTTATACATGCAACCCAAAGATAGGTTTATATAATTTTTTATGTGTTTTGTATACATAGAACCCTCAGAGAGAGAGTGCAGTACTGAAATCGGAAAGGTTATAGTTGCTATTTTAAAAAATACAGGCTATCATTTGAAGACAGAGAATATTGACCTTGGCTTTGTTCTGTTCTGTGTTTATCTTATCTTTTCTGCCTACTATAACAATGCCAGTATAGATTGTCTCCATTTTGTCTTCTGGGTCCCGGTGCTTTTTCCTAGGCTGCTGAGGGTTTTACCTGTCATTCTACTTGACGCAGGGATAAGAAGTTTACCGGCCAGGATTGGAGTGTGTGGGTGATTTTCTCGCAGGGCTGATAGGAGTAATTCTGGATTTTGGGGGATTTGTACCTGTTATACATTAATGTTTCTGATAACAGATTTGTCTTTAAACCACTGAAACCAATGGGCTATTTATATATTTGCTTTGTGAATTATTCCCAGGGTCAATTAACATTAAATTGAAAACACATTGTCTTTCATGTTTGCCAAGCATGTCAGTCTTTGACAGAGTATCTTTAACATGTCACTTAATGTTTAAGTTGGCTTTGGTCAACATTTAGAATTAAAATGTCTGAGAATATTTTTATTCTAAGTATTTTTTGCCTAAGAAATATGTGGTATGATACCACTTTGTGAATGTTTTCCACATATCTCACAGACATAAATAGTTTTTGTTTATTATGTTTAAAGAGGAGCTGTAGGGATTCTCTTATTTGCATTTAATACATAGATACAGACAAATTAAAATGATGTAGAAGTTAAAATTAAATTTCATAATTCAGATCAGAGTATAATTTATAAAAATCTGTATTTTTTTGTCAGATATAGCTATTTCTGTTGGCTTCCTTGAAACTTGGCCCCTTTTATGAGATCATACTGAGGTAGACTCAGGAGCATGCATGGGCCTTAAAGGGGCAGTAAATACAGTAGATTTGCATAATCAACAAATGCATGATAAAAAGACAATGCAATTACACTTAGGGGCCGTAGCAGATCATGTCCTCCGCACATCGATAAATGCCGACAGCATACTCTGTCGGCATTTTTCATTGTACAAGCATTTCTCGTGAAATGCTTGAGCAATGCCACCCCCTGCACATTCACGACAAACTGTCCGCAGGCTGATTGCTGTTCGACCGCCTCAGAGGTGGCGATGAGTTAAGGAGCAGCGGTCTGCTCCTTAACTACCCCATCTACGGGGGTAGATGGCAGCATCCGCTGCTTGTCAAATCTACCCCCATCTCTGAACTTCAAATGAGTACCAGATTTTTTTAAGACAAATTTCAGTTATGTCGATTTACACTCTCCCTGTATCATGTGACAGCCATCAGCCAATCACAAATGCATATGTTACGTACATACTACTGAGTTTAAATCCGTATGTTCGCATGAAAAAAGCAATACATTTTAAGATAAGAGGTAAATTGGATAATTCAATTAACTTTTCAATATTTGTTCTATCAACTGTATAAAATTTAGAGAGTGTATTCTGCAGTTTCATTGGGAAATGTATTGTGGCACTTATCAGAGTTATCTAAAAGTGCATTTCAAACCTTGAAACGTGTTACATTGGTTTAGGGTTCTAAATGTAAACTTAGTAGAGCAATGTTCCGTGAACCTGAATATTCTTCCTAAAGTCCTATATATGTCCAAACCTTTCCAATAGTAGAGCATATTTAGATAAAATACAGAAAGCAGTGTAACTTTATATTGGGGGAAAAAAAGATGTTCAGTGAAGTAGGGGAAGAGCGTTAAGATACAAACATAATAATTGTTAGTGCAGATGAACCTCAAATACACCAAATTTCTTAAAGGGACACTGAACCCAAAAATTTTCTTTTGTGATTCAGATAGAGCATGCAATTTTAAGCAACTTTCTAATTTACTCCTATTATCAATGTTTCTTCGTTCTCTTGCTATCTTTATATAAAAAAGAAGGCATCTAAGCTTTTTTTCTTGGTTCAGAACTCTGGACAGTAGTTTTTGATTGGTGGATGAATTTATCCACCAATCAGCAAGGACAACCTAGGTTGTTCACCAAAAATGGGCCGGCATCTAAACTTACATTCTTGCATTTCAAATAAAGATTCCAAGAGAATGAAGAAAATTTGATAATAGGAGTAAATTAGAAAGTTGCTTAAATTCTCATGCTCTATCTGAATCACAAAAGAAAAAATTTGGGTTCAGTGTCCCTTTAAGCTGAAATTAAAAAGATTGTGCTTCACTTACAGCAAAACTGCTGATGCCTGTTGATCCAAATATTAAATTACAATAATGACTGGTCAAGAAATGTTGGGTGAATTCTTGAAGAGAGCCAGTTATGTCCTTCATTTGGTCCACTGACTAAACCAGTCATCACTTATTGACGGCAAAAGAAAAAGTAGATGTCTACTAGTTGACAGTAACAACTTAAACAGGTCATTCAGTGGCATACCTATAGACGTTTTCCTTAACACAACAGTTTTAGGCTCTAAGAATGTATTGTTAGACTATATGGGTGGTAGGTGTTTACTTTTAGTAGCATCCAGTTGGGATTGTAATACAAGTTATAAGTTGAACTTTCCTTGAGTCCAAGTGTAGAACTCCCAATTATCCTGCAATTTGGAGTATTGCCCCAAATTGGAAGTCGTATCCGACTTTAACTTCTTCCTATAACTCATATTTATTTGCTAGTTTTAAACACGAATAACCAAACTATGTCCAGGACTCAAAAAACACCCATGGATTTCTTACTCCAGCTCAGGTTTCATCCCAGGATTTCTTATTCATGACCTTAAACTACACATACACTGTTCCCAGTCCACCAAAGTGACATCATGACAAATGATATATGAAGTCATGTGAGGCTGAACATTTACAAAGGAAATGCATCTTTTGAAATGCATATCATATTTTCACCTCCCTTTTTTCTGACAAATGTTATTTCAATTTGTTGCCCCCCTGTATCATGTGACAGCAATAAGCCAATCACAGACTTATATCTATAAACACTGTGATCTCCTGTACATGCGCAGTAGGTGCTGGTGCATCAGAAAGTG
Source organism: Bombina bombina (assembly GCF_027579735.1). NCBI lineage: Eukaryota > Metazoa > Chordata > Amphibia > Anura > Bombinatoridae > Bombina > Bombina bombina. Next base: position 865,188,098 of record NC_069500.1, read on the forward strand.
TGCATATAAAAAGTCTGTTCACAATTTGATCATTATTTGTGGCTTTGTTATACAACGTTGCAAAATACTGCTGCCCTACAGTACTAAAGACATGTGCACACTCCTGAGCTCTTAAGAGCCTACCTAGTATTACTCTTCAATAAAAGATACCAAGAGAGTGAAGCAAATTTGATAACAGAAGTCAATTGGAAATTTGTTTAAAATGTCATACTCTGAATCATGAAAGTTTAATTTTGACTTTAGTGTCCCTTTAAATGGACTTTTAACTAAAAAGAATAAGAATCTATCATACATATAAAATACCTCTGTTTAGACATTATATTTAATGATTTGTTTTCCATAAAAAAAGGGTTGAGTTTTTTTTTTTCATTTTGAAACTAATATGAATAGCATATTAGTGCGTAATTCATCCATGGCATAAATGGCTCATTGGTTCATCATGACAAGTCTTACTGTTTTAATAATGACCAGTGACACGTCTCACAAACTTAACATTGGTTCCTTGTGTGATAGAATGGTGATAAGTTGGTGTCAAATATTTGTAATTTTCAATTTAATTTTTGAGTGTATTTTTTATTAAGTAAGGTTAAGGTGAATTTGATAAATATATCATGGAGATATGGGTGTTATGGCCATTTGTAGGTGATTTCCCAGGTTAAAGGGACATAAAACCCAAACATTTTCTTTCATGATTCTGAGAGAGCAGACAATTTTAAACAAATTTCCAATCTACTTCTGATATCAATTTTGTTTCATTTTCTTTATTTATTGAAGGAACCGCAATTCCCTGCTGAGATCTAGCTGAACAAACCTGTAAGTCAATGACAACAGGCATATATGAGCAGCCACCATTCAGCTGCTAGCTCACAGCTCCTGAGCCTACCTAGGTATTTTTCAACAAAAGATAGCAAGAAAACAAAGCTAATTAAATAATAGAATTACTTTGGAAAGTTTTTCAAAATTGTATGATCTGTCTGAATCGTGAAAGAAAAAAAATTGTGTTTTATGTCCCTTTAAAGTTATGTTGCTGAGTTGACAAACACATGTAGTAATCACATGCCTTATGGCTACATCAATCTGTTAGGCGTCCTCACCCAGAGCTACCCAACAGAGACTGTACCTGAAAGGGCTATTAAAGTCATTGGGGCAGATTACAAGTGGAGCACAAAAATGCATGGATTGTGCTCAAGCCATGTTAATGCTCCATACTGCTTGCTATTTTGCTCTGGTATTTGCTCTGGTATTACAGGTTCATAGTTAATATTTATTGTGCACCGTAGTATAATGTTACAATTTTCATGTTGGATAACAAATCACAAGTACTCCCTTGGAAAAAGCATAGTTTTCAGAGGTAACGTACAGGACAAGCAGGCAATATAATCAACGTATTTTTAATTTAATCAGGCTCAACTCATTTTTTATGGAATTTAATTTTAAGTTTTGTAAGAATTAATGCATTTTAGAGTATATTAGAATCTGCTCATTATTTATTAGCTCTACACAACATGCCTAGCATATATGTATATATATATATATATATATATATATATATATATATATATATATATATATGACTACCTGAAGTGCAGGGGTGTGTTATTACAAATGGGCCCAACGCTTCAGTTAGGCCTGTCTGGACTTATAAATAGATGTGAATACAAGTAAATATTGAGTGCAAAGTGTTAGGAGGTGAGAATCTTGGAGTCTATGCTTCTTACATAGATATTGCTGAGGAGGTTCTGGTTTCACCCCTGATATGGGGCAGTTCAACAGAAGTACAAAAGCAGTAAAACAGATATGGTTTGCACCGTCATTGTGCTGTGGAGGATTCAAATTTCCTCTGCCTGCTGCCATCCTGTACCACATAGCCACACCCACAAACTGCCCAGTCAAGCCTTGGCCTACCTACCTGCACTAACTCCGCCTGCACAACAGCCACACTTCCTCTGAAGGAACACCTAAAAATCCACCAACATGCTTCCTTACTTTAGTAAGCTTAACCATTACTACTATTGTATATTTAGGGCCTGATGATCTAAAGATCTCTGGGCTGGCGAGATTATTAAAAAATACTCACCAGTACTTCTATTTCCTTGGTGGAATGGTGTAAAAACATATTTTACCCTGAAAACAAAGTGTCTCGCTTAGGGGGCGTAAACTGCATTTTCATATGGGGAAGAGATACAAAAGTGCAATGTAAAATAAATATTTTAAAAAATCATACAAAATGAATAATTGAACAATTCACACAAAAATACGCAGGAAAACATTGTATCGTTAAGATGCATCAAATGGTGAACCTCGTTAAGATGTAAATTGAGGACTTCCTGTGGGAGGAGCGTGAGGAAAGACATGCACGCTAGAGCTCTGTGAGAGAGAGAGCTGCTGCTATCACCAAACCCCGCCAAATTTGCTCCTATTGCCGGAGGTGAGAGCTCGGCTTGGGGAGACACAGCTACACCTAAAGGGGGAAGTCTAAACCTACCGAAGTTGAGGCCGGTTGGTCCCGGCCAGGGATTCGCATCACAGTACTTTGAAGGCCACACCGGATACCAGACCGCGGCTTGCCCAGTGAGATCAGAGTGAGTTCAGAGTGAGACAGTCGCCCTGGTAGCGACGAAAAATTTACGGATAACCACCAACTAAGACAACAGTGACCGATTACTTGCTCACAAGACCCGGCGCGGATGGGAGGTGTCCTGACCAGAACCGGGAAGATCGTGGAGCAGAGAGGGAGTCCGAGAGTAGCGGACTGGAACACTGAATGAAACTCACTTGAGAAGCGCAAGTATTATTTATCTTGAGATATTAGCGGTCTAAGTTTGAAGTGTCTGTAAAAGGGGACATAACTTTATGCACACTTTATTTTGACATGTAAACCAACAAGCAAGGGGTTGGAGATAAAACAAAGTCTCTTGCTTATCTCAGACAAATAACTTTAACGGCAGTGCTGTACAGCCTGAGAACAAACGATACTTTGAATAATTTCCCTGCTAGGAGAAAAGAAGGGGAAAAGAAAAGAAAGGGGCACAGAAAAGAAAATAGAGGGGATTACCCCATTAACTGTATGCTAATTCAACAAATGTGCCCTAGGTTATTAAACCCTTGAAGCAGAAAAAGCGGCTTATAGCAATGGAATAATCCTTAAAGGGTGTGCTACGGCATAAGAAAACAAGCTGCATTCCTGGAAGTTTTTTTGTTGCAAAGAGTTAAGCCTTACAGTAAGGTTAAGAAAGTAGAATATCATATGAACTTTGTTGGACTGTGGTAATCAACTGAATATGCCTTAAATGATTATAGTTTTTTTTTAAGAAGAAAAGTTGTACTGAGAAAAATCTGATACATATATTGACTTCAACACTAAGCTGAGTCCAGTTACAGCCTCTTGGATGTATTAGAGATAAAAATCTATTCGATCCTGATTTGATAGTTGCTTGTTTATCTTAAAAGCAACCCACTTCAAGAGTGACATAAATGTGGAGTAGCATTTTCTGGCTTTTATTTTTTGTGTGTGATTGTTCACGATGGTGGGCAACAGATTAAGTGATTAATGGAAACAGTAAAGAATATTGTTTTCTTTTCTTGTATAGAGTAAGACAGCAATAATTAATAACTGTGAGAAATAATATAGGGTATTAATTACTTGTAGTATATTTCAAATATTATATTATCCTTATATGCTCTGTTGAAAGTAGATATTTTAGTCATAGGCCTGAATTTTAGATTTATAGCAGCACTAAATAGTGCCATATGGTAATTGTGGTATTTTCAGTCTTTCAGATGATAACCTTTTTCAGAGGGCTTTGATTTTAGTAGCAATTACTTCGTGCAAATTGGTATTTTTGACTTAGGGGGAATATAAGGTGGGAAAGAGACACACTTTATAGAAACACATTAGCACTAATTGGAGATACTCTTTGTTTGTTTTTTTGTTTTTTTTTTGTTTTTTGTTTTTTTGTTTATAGTCCATCACAAGATATAAAGCACTACCATAAATTAGCACAGCATCAACAGCACAGTTAGGAGTCGCCTTTTTTCAGCCACAGTTTTTTTTCTTTTGCTATATAAGCTATATCACATTTAAGACACAACCTATTATAGGCCATTAAACACTGCACCAAAGTAGGCCGGTAATTTAAAAAAGGGTTCACCATTTTTAGATCTTTAAATCACATGTAGGATAATTAACACAAACAAGTAGAGACACTCGGAGTTTTTTCTCTCCTTTTTTTTTTTTTTTTCTTTTCTTCTTCTTCTCTCTCCCCCCACGTTTAGCATTAATACTTGTATATGTGACCCATTCAAGTAAATCAAATTGGATTTGTTCCAAGTTAATTACTTATAAACGTACACATAGTCACACTTATGGAAAAATACATACCTAACCTAAAAACAAGGTCTCCAGCTATGCCAACGAAGAGAGACAAAAAAAATAAGGCAACACAAGAGACAGCATTAGAGGGTTCGATGGAAGTCTCAACAGACACCACAGAAAAACAAATTTCGAACAATCAATTAGCTGGACTAATCTTACCACAATTTGACTCTATCAAAAAAGAGATTATTACACTATCAGCAGAAGTTAGAGCTTTTTCTAATAGAATATCTGAGGTGGAAGATAGGGTCTCCTATCTGGAGGATAGATTCAGCACATATGAAACAAACTGGTCAAATTATGAGGGAAAGATTAAATTAATGCCACTAAAAATTGATGACTTAGAGGATAGATCCCGCAGGAATAACATCCGCATAGTGGGACTGCCTGAAAGTCCGGATATGGAGGACTTATTGTTATTTGGCTCAGTGACTTTACTCGCCCTGCTAGGGATACAGGAAACTTCGGATAAGATAAGAATAGAAAGGGCTCACAGAGTTGGAAACATTAACAAACATGCAGATGGGTCTATACGTCCAAGAATGGTGCTGATAAAATATTTGGACTTTCAGGATAAGATGACCATAATGAGACAGTATAGGAAAATCAAGGTTTTCAAAGTAGGCACCAAGCAGGTGTTTTTATTCCAAGATTTTTCTGTAGAAACCTCTTCTAAAAGAAGGCTGATGGCACCCTTTTGCTCGAGCTTGATAAAAGCAGGAGTAAAAGCTACATTAAGATATCCTGCTAAAATTATAATAACAAATGCAGAAGGTGAAAATACCCTTCTGAAGTCAGCTGCAGAAGCTGAAAGATATTGTACAGAGAAGGGTATAGAGGTAGCTAAGGATATGAGGTAAATAGACTGACCTTGTTCGTACAGACATTTAGGCCTGCAGATATGGGTTTATATATATACAGATACATTTCACCCACCGTCCTTAATTTATTTATTTATTTATTTATTTTTATTTTTTTCCCCCTCCTCTCCCTATCTCTTGCTTTCCCCCCTGTATCCCTGTGGCGGGCGTGGACCCCCCCCCCCCCCCCAGTTGGTAGAACTTTAGAAAACAAAAATTTTAGTAAAGTCATTTTTTAAACATTAAATGCTGAAGTTCGCTTCATGGAATGTTGGAGGCATCACCTCCCCTATTAAAAGAAAAAATATTTTTAAATTACTTAAACGACATCATGCTGATATTATTTTTTTACAAGAGTTACATTTAAGTGAATCAGAAATAGCTAAATTGAAGGTTAACTGGATCTCTGAGATATTTGCGACCCCCTGTAATAGTAGAAAACGTGGTGTCGCAATCCTATTCAATAAGAATTTAGTCTATAAACTTATTAGGTCATAGTTAGACCCCGCAGGGAGATTCATAATTATGCAAATAGAAATTGAACA